>NW_010406968.1:36661-59140 GCF_000710305.1 Buceros rhinoceros silvestris | reverse complement strand
TTTCCCTACCCCAGAAGAAAGGTCTGGAGCTCAAAGGCTGGCACATCTTTAGGAAAGAGCTTCTCTTCCTATCTCCTCACCCCTTTCATCAGCCTTGTGGGGGAAGCTGCTCTGCCAGTTGTAGCAGCAGTCCTCAGGCAGCTCCTGCTGCTTCACCCAACCTGCAGGGAAAACCTGAGCCTACAGGCAGCTGCAGCTGGGTGCTGCTGGACAAGGCAATCTGATGGGTCCCTGTGGAGCTGAACCTTCCAAATTCTTGCTCGGGAGCTCTTCAGCAGGGATCCATGTTCTAATTCATCACCAGCCGACGTGATCAGGAAATAGAGCAATTTGCTCTCCATTTCTCCTGTACAATAAGCCCTTTTCTATAAGCCATCAGCCCATTTATCTTATGCCATCAGAGTGCCCACAGTATAGCTTGTTTTTGTCTGGCTCTGGTCATTGCTTGAGCTTTCAAGGCCCTCCTTTAGCCCCAGTCAGATAATTCTCTTTTTCACTCTGAACAGAGTGCTCCTGGGATGTGCTGCTCTTCCCCTGCCCCATTGTGCTGCAGAAATACAGGGGCTGATACACTTCAGTATGTGCTGAGGGGTCTGTTCATTAAAGACAAAACCACAGATGCTGGTGATTTTTTTAAAACACCTTCCGCCCAGCCCTGCCCTTGCTGACTGGAGAGGGGCTGGGAGTGACAGGGATGCTAAGGCTCAGAATGGCACTTGTGCGTGGTTCTACAGTGACCACGTTGTCCCTTTGCAGATGTGTGGCTGCGTGGGGTACCCGGTCAGACTGGAGAGGGGGGAGGAGTTTCCTACCCTAAGGGATGGTCTGTACACTGTGTGTGAGACCTTCCGACGCAGCTGGCAGGGGCCCTGTGTTCTCCTCTCCATCGCTCCTCTCCAGGCGAATCCTCCTCCCGCTGTCGGCAGAGGGCACCAGGAACCTGCAGAGAGTCCCGCGGATGCGCTGCTCTGCAGCCTCCACCGACGAGCGGGGGAGGAAAAAGATGAGAAAAGATGAATTCTGCTCTGGGGCAGAATTCTCTGCCGCTTGGATAGAAACGTCTCCCAGCTAGATCCTCCCTTCAGTAGATCACTCTAGCCAGCCAGTCTGGAGGAACGGGCCCAGGGGCTGATCCCACAAAAGGTTTCTCTGAATCCTGTCACCTGCCCATGGGGCTTGTATACACAAACGCTGTGTATGACTCATCTCTGTCATCCCTTGCTGAAGCAAATGGTGTTGGCAGGTCAGTGGCGGGATCAGATCCTTCTGCATTTCCTTTTCTTCGTGCTTCAGATGGTCTGGAGGTGTTTTACACGGAACTTATTCCTGGATTGGGATGCAGCTCTTCTGCATTTCCCCATGTGAATTCCTATGAGATCAAGACAGGCAATCTAAGAGTTAGCACTGGCTGTATGAGCGCTTCCTTCTTAACCTTCACTTGGCTTTTTCAAACTCCACCCCAAATCTGATCATTGCAGCTCTGCTAGAACTGTTTACTATTCTCTTCTACAGACACAGTGAAAAAAAACACATGCAGTGCTGCAAGGGCAGCTTTGAAGCCAGATGTGCTGCACTGACTGGCACTAATGGCATTCCTTATAGCCTTCTTGCCTTGGTTTTAAAGGCATGTGGTATCAAAAAAGACACTCCTTTTTCCTTGTTTTTGTTACATCTCGAACTCTTTCTTCCCTGATGGCCTGATGAGCTCCTTGTTCTATGGCCTTTTTAATGTAGGATCTGGCTCCACATTACGCATAATTAAACTGCTTCTGCAGTTTATTTCCCTTTTCCCTGGTCCCCCCTTTGCACTAGATCTAAAACGTGTAATTGCAGGGGAAGTTGACAGAAAGCTAAAAAGAAATTTTCTTTTTTTCTGCAAATTATTTTCCCAACAGATTAACAGTAGAGAGCAAAGCCAGATTCCTTTTTGTTTCAAACTGCGTGGCAGGCAGTGTGTAGACAGCCTTGCCATCCCTCAGCATGCAATCCAAATGAAGCAGCCCAACCTTCGGTGTCCAAACCAGTCCTGACTGTTAGTCTTCAGTTGTTTATAGCATCTCGCTGTCAGCACACCAGCTGCAGTGACACTAGTGATATTGCATGCCTTCTGATTTATTGTTCAATCTACCTTCTCATCTCTGGTTCATGTATGTAAGTCTGGAAGAATGGCACTGATTTTAGCAGACTTATTCCAGGTTTACGTGCTGTTACTGAGGTTGGGGTCTGGCTGACTGATGTCTCAGCTTTGTTCCTTTGTGGTTTTCTGTCCCATTTTAATTCCATCTGTTGCTTTCCTAATTGTAGTTGATCAAGGATGAGCAATGAGTCATATAGGAAAGTTTCGTGAATCTGCTCACACATGTCACTTAAATCCCAGATTAAATTTGTCAGGTGCTTGATTTCTTTTTCATTCATTCTATGTACCGTGGCATTTTCTAGCTTGAACTAGAAAAGCAACAGAGGCTGGAAAGCTACAACAGAGCCTTTCCTTGGAGGTTTCTTCTTCCACACAAACATGTGGGAAAGGATCTCTATTAGAGGCTATTTCTTCCCAGTCTTCTAGAGTGTTCTTCCTCAAACAGTACAGGGATAATGTAACTGACTTTGAGTTATGTTGGCTGATGAAAACAAGGAAGATTTGGCTCACTGTTGGAAATGACAGATAAATTTGTAACTGTGTTTAATCGCTGTGGATGCTGGCATGCTATTTAATCAGTGTAAGTAAGGAATCTTTGTCCCAGCCAGTACAGAAGTGTTTCTCTCAAGTTCATTGATTATATATAAATGCTGGGCATCTCTAGATGTGCTTTTACAGAATTTAATTAAAGGTGTTTCTGTAAACTCCAGAAGACAGCAGTGCTTCTGGAAATACATAGAGCTGGTGTGTTGGGAGTAGTGAGCTATGTGACGTGGTCTGTATAGATCTACTGGGTGTGGATCAAACCAGATCAAACGTGATTGCAAATGATTTAGGTGATTTAGGTTAAGGTAAGTTTCTCTGGCTATGATTTATTTTCACGTGAGTTCCACAAAACAGCTTTGTCTGATCAGGAGAGCAAGACTTACATATTCATATCTCCAGTACCTCAGCTGCAAAGTCTATGTGTACACCTCTTCAACTATTAATTAGCTTGTTGGTTTTGTTTCAGGAGTCAGTTGTCCCAGAATAATATAGTTCTTCATTACTGCCCTGATTTCTTTCGTCTCCACACAGTTGTCACTGACTAGATTTCCTGTACTGTGGAAAGTTAAATAATTACCTGGCTTCATGCTTTGGATTTGGACGGTGAAGAGCAAGTGAGCTCAGAGCTGATGTTTTCTGTTGGCACCTGCTGTTCATTCACATCTGGCTATTGCTAAAACTCTGACACAGGAAAGTGGTTTCAGTCTTCTGGGCTGGAGTCAATGTTTAGATTGTACTGTTTCTTCTTCATGGAAAATCTTGGTGCAGGAAAGTATTTCCAGGACACTGTATTACTTCTAGTGCAACTTGGAAAGAAACCCTAGTATATTACCTTTGTGAAAATTGTGTTTCACTCCTAAGTGAGAGTTGGATTCTGCTATAGAAAGTGCCTTTTACAAGGTAAATAATTCTCAGGACATAATGCTGTCAAAGCAGATTGTCTTTGGACACTTGCTATGGAAGAGACTTCATGGATTCGCTAATATATGGTTTAATTCTCTGCATCGGGAGAGTGAGTGAATTTTTTAAATCACAGTTTAATGCAAGACCATATAGAAAAGTCGAAGCATGCTTTTGTTTAACTGTCATAATTTTAAATGCTGAAGGTTGCCTTGATTTTATTACAGTTGCAAAAGCTTTTTGGTTTAGGTCTTTTAGTGTGGCAGGCTCAAGTTAATGCCAAGGGAAGGTAGTGAAAATGCTCTTTTGATGTTCTCATGCCAACCTGTTTGCACAAGTGGCTGTGTTGGGGTTAGATTTGTTACATAGGAATGAGAGTGAGAGCATATTACATGTTCTGCAGAAACAAGAAATCCAATGAATTCTCATCTCCTTCACACCTGGTAGTGTTTCTTAGGAGTAATGCCAGTTTGCGTGTAGTCCAGCCTTAGAGCGGTTATTGCAAAATAGGAGTCAAAACCATGTATGGATTATGCTTTTTTTCATGGTTCTGTGACTCCCTGGATCTGTCATCTGCCAGGTACCAGAGACCCTGGGTTTCAGAGAGGTTTTGAATCAAATGCTTTCTTGGCAGAAATGTTTTCTCTGGTGGCCCAGGGATGATGGGTTTTGGAGTTGTTTTATGCCCAGTCTAAGATAAGGACATTTGTTTAAAATGGTACTGCTGGTATAAGAGACAGGGCAGGGAATACAGAACACTGGTACGAAGAGAAACCCTGCAAGAAGGACGCTGCCCCAGAGGGCCTGCGGGGAGCGAAGGCAGAGAGAGGGAAACAGCCCACACAGCTAATTGAAAGCGCATCTTCCCATCAGTCATGGAGCTTGCCCATCAATCATTCTGGCACCAACAGGATCTGACATCAGTAGGGAATTAAATAAACTCCTCTCTCTTTAGGGACCTGCTGATGGAAACTCGTAGGGGGGAAGTGAGCAGAGAAGAGCAGGAAGTGTATGCATGGGGAAGGAGCAGTCTCAGCGGTCCCCTGGGATGGTGCAAGTCTGTGTCCTTCCTCTTTCTCACACCAGCGTGTACAGCTGAAGGGATTTTTCAAGGAGTCCCCAAAGAAGTGAATTTAAAGCTGGTAACAGGCCAATCTCACCTTGGTTTAAATAAACAAACTTCAATAACAGTGTCCTATGGTGGGTGCCCTGAAAGCTGAGTGATGCTCTGTGCAGCTGAAAGAAGCAGTTTTCACCCTTGGATGAAGTTAGTGGTATTGGACTACAGTAACTGAGCGGTGAATCTGGACCAAAGCGTCAGAGCAAAAAACTGGGAAGAGAAGGTGGACTAGAGCAGAGGATCAGAAGCTGAGACCCTGTTTTCTAACTTGCCGTAACTCTGTCTCTGTGGTGAATTACGATGTAGTGTGAGTTAGGCTGTTAGGGACTGGACCTGGCTGAAATCGGGTTCAGGGCAGATAAGTGACTTGTATCACCATTGGCAGGGCTATCAGCAGTCGGCCGGCCGCAGCGGGTGTGTGTCAGTGTGTGCGCACATGTGCTTGTGTGGAGGGCCACGGAGCAGCTGGAAACCATTCGGGCACTGACAAGTCCCCTGATGGACCTCTACTTGACATGGAGCGGCTTTGGTTTCAGGAAAGCCAAAAGGAACCTGTCACTAATTAGACACACAGCTAATTAACGAGAAGCAAACAAAGAGCAGCAGCTTGTGTTTTGGGAAAGCTCAGCTTTAGTAGCCAAGGACGTCCGCTCCTCCCTTTCAAACCATTTCAAAAACAAACAAAGCGGGAGACTTGCATTTCAAAGCCATGCAAACACTGCCAACCTCAGAAAGCCTTCCAGAAGGGACGCCCAGGAGCGGGATTTAGCAGTGAAAGGAAAAGGGCTCTCCAGGTGTGATGAGACCTTCCCTGTCCCTGGACCAGAGCCCTCTGAATCCCCAGTGTGCATCTCTTAGCCATTAGCTTTGCATTTTTTTTTTTCTCCAAATAAACACTCCTGTTAAAACCTTGGGCAGGTGGATAGGAATGAAAGGTAGATGTGGAAAGATGGGTGGCCATTTTGTTCTTTGCAACTTCCCACGTCATACAGAGGTGTGTGATATTTCAATTTAAATACCTTTTTTGTGCATTGTTTTTATTAATGTTGGACGCTGCTTTGTTATTGCAGGGTTGGCTAGTAGGGTCGGTCAGTAACATAAAAAAGAAAAATCACCTAGGCTGTGTACACAAATGTTCTAGGGTGGATGAGGCTCTGAGTGCTAATATCTTTAATAAGAGAAGTGAGCTTTCAGGACAGGAGGAATCCAAAGCTGTAATCCCAGTTATGAGTCCTGCAATGACCCTGAGACAGCTTGCTTAGGGTCTGATTCTCCAATGAGTCTTGTCAAGGCCCAAGTCCTGCTCAGAGCAATGATTTTTGACTGCCTCCAAATACACTAGTTCTTGCAAGATTCATTAACCAAAGTTTGCAAAGTGCTTTGGACATGAAACGTGATGAGAGTGCCAAGTTATGTGAGTTTTGGTGTATTTCCTGGAGCCATGCATATAATTAAGGGAGAATCTCAGCTTTCAAAAACTAAAGCAGTTTCTAACCCTCCTTGTCATAGGAAAACAAAAAATAATCTGGAAAACAGGACTCAAGTCTCAGAAATTTGCCTCAGAAATAGGAGACAAATTTAAAAGAAAATAACAACTCACCAAGTTATGCTATCTTGATACTAATCTTATTGGATACTAATCTTACAGGTTTGGGGACTAAAATAATAAAATTGAGTGTGTAGGTTTGATGCTATGTGACTATGCTTTAAATATTTCTTAAAAGAAAATGCATTATTAATCTTCCTGTGCATTAAATATAGAAATTATTAACTCTTTATCATCACTGTCTAATGTGGAAATCTAGCATAGCATTCATCCTCAGATTGGCCTATCAGCATATCTTTGTCTACTTTCTTCCTTCATCTTGGAGAAAGGACTGTGTTCCTGGTTAGGACACGGGCTGGGAGCAGCAGGTTCAGTCCCAGTGCTGTCAGTGGGTTTCTGTTTGAGCGTGCTGTGCTCCTGCTGGGATCAGAGTCCCTGACCCTGTGGGGTGGGAGCAGGATCGGCTCTCTAGCAGCCTGCAGAGCGCAGTGATGGGCACCTCCCTGCTTCCATGGGATCATACAGTGTTCAGCTCATGAATGGTGTTTTTTTTTAAAGTACTCCAACTCCTTGACCAGAAGGAGTTATCAGAGCAGCTAGTGTTAGTAGTAGATCACCATATGCACTTACATTAGGATTTTTTTTTTAACACTTATCTGGTTTTGCTGTTTTGCAGCTAGTGTTCGTAGTAGATCACCATATGCACTTACATTAGGATTTTTTTTTTAACACTTATCTGGTTTTGCTGTTTTGCAGCTAGTGTTCGTAGTAGATCACCATATGCACTTACATTAGGATTTTTTTTTTAACACTTATCTGGTTTTGCTGTTTTATGGCCTGATTGAAATTGCGTTATACTCTGCTATCAGTATGCGTGTTTATTGCTGTCAAAGGATCTGTTCAAAGAATCAGCAAAGCCACGGCAGGATTCCTTCTCATGTCATTTTGGCTCAGGTCTCAAATATGTATGTACCAGTAATTAAAAAAAAAAAAAAAAGAAAAAGAAAAAAATGGGAGAAAAAAAAGGCAAAGGCTTCAGATTACAAGTAAGGAGCATATCAGCTTTTCCAGACACAGACAGATTTCGCTGTGCCTCTCACCATGAATATCCTTAGCTTCTGTGTAAAAGCTGTTGGAGGCAAATACATGAAGCACTTCATGAGGAAAACATCGAGTGACACTTCAGTTTCTCTTTCTGGGGTGCTACTTAACTGTTTTATAATTGAGACACTGGAAAAACTCAGCAAGGTACAGAGCAGGATAAGAAGATAAAGAGAATTTTCTACCCAGCTGGCACACACTCACTGAGGGCTGTTTCAGATGGCATCAGGTTTCTTTAGCCTGCTCAGAGCTTGAAAATGTGCCCTTGATTTCAGCTCACAGGAACGTGGGCTTGTGCTGCTTTATTGTCTAATGGATCTTTCACTTGATCTCATACAAACATGTTGAGCATGTGCTTGGGTCACTTAGAGAAAACTGAACCCCACTCATGTTCTTAGAGTGTAATCCCTTAATATTGATTACTGTGTTGCACAGGGGCAACAGGTAACAAAATCCATGTGGATTCAGCCTGGCAGCTGATCATCCCACACACGCATGGTTCAGCTGGTGAGCCCTTTGCTGAGACTGCTTTTCCTAATTGCTTACCACTGATGTATGAAACACATAAATGTGTTGGAACAGAAATATGGGGTTGCAGCAGTTGTTTGTATGAAGAGAACAGATGCGATGGAGGATTTTACTATGGAGCATGTTCCTCTCTAGATTTATCATGCATACAGCTCACATTTATCTTTTGCCAGCTCACATTAGACCAGAGTAGGGTAATCTTTAAGCCAGTGTGTGAGAAAAGTATTTTGTGAAATAAGGCAAGCAACTTATAAAATATAGAGGGCTGATCTAATTACCTGTAAATAGAGCTTTCCAATGACCAGTACAGTTCTTTGACTGGATTTTACATGTAGTTAGGGCCGTGTCTTCCATTTTCTGACTTTTAGAATGTTTTAATTTTTTTTTTTGTTTTGGCTCGATGGAAGCCTTATTCTTCTCTGTGGCTTTTGGGGACTATGTAATATGAATTTGTAACTGAAGAGAAATATGGGGGTACATTATGTACTTGAGTCTGAAGGGAGCTAGGAATCTCAAGAACTGTTGTAGCCTGAGGCTGATTTCTAAATATAAAGTATCCTAACATGATCTGTAATGTTTAAGTGTCTCCTTGGTTCAATTTAATGGGAGCTCAAATGCTAGAGGTGTGAAACATGGGAAAATGGATTAATGGGAACCTTTATAAACACTTGAGTCAAGATGAGTGACTGGTTAAAGGTATGGTCTAGTGCTGGGTGATTGCTGGGCTATAAAGGGGCATCTTGTGGGGGGAAGGAGGAAAAATGCCAACTGGCTTTCTACTCTGCCTCCAAATATAGCAAGTGCAGATTTTGCACACAGATGGGTAGAGCTGCATATACAATACTGCTCATGCAATAACCATGCACTAGAGTATGAAGGTGCAATCCAGGATACTTATGGGAAATGTGTCCCTTAAGACCAGTATCATATTACTCCCAGCAGAAAAAAAAAAAAAAATTGGAGGTACGCTCTCAGGTTCATCTTACATGAAGCATTTGCCAGTTCTCTACTGTTTGATAATTCAGAGTGTTTCTGTTGAGTGCCACATGCACCCCTTAAAAAAGCCTGTGATTTCTAAAAGCTGTGTTCTCAGTAAAATAATTCAAATGATTTTGGCACTCTCTTTCCCAACAAGACACCCTGAGACTGGATTTTTTCACGGCATTTTTATTTGGGATTGTTTTGGCATGAAGTTCAAACCCAAATACATCAGTATCCTGAGGCTATCTTGAGGATCTGATCTAAGAGGCATCTCCACACTTACCCTAAAAGGTTGGAGACGGTATGTGCAGTTAGCTCATTTAAGACCTACAGGTTTGTAATAGACTTGCTCTTACAGGTCACTAAGGATCCCTTACTAGCTAGTGAAAAAATGACCTTGGTTGTAATGCCAAATGCTGCTGAGAATCTTATGCCCATCAGGATATTCATGACTTGCACTTTAAAACTGTGGTTTCCTTTGGGACAAGATAGTCTCAGGGACAACTGTTTGAACAAGATGGTAAGTGAGGAAATCAAAACCTGACATGCTGAAAGGGTTCATATATATGGCATTTAAGACTGACATTGGTGATGATATGTTGTTGCTTAGGGTATGACAGATTTGTTACTAATAATTAGTTCGTTATCTCTTCTTATTCCCCTCCAATTTGGAAAGATTATGAACTGAGACAAGGTTTATTAATAAATTAACCTAGAGCCTTTCAAAAACCTATTTGTCAAGGTTTTTGACGAGGGAGGAAGAGGTAAGTCACCAGCCAACTGGCCATCTCAGCCACCCCCAGCATAAAAAAGAGCACCAGATTTCATCAAATGATTCTTGCATCAGGCCTCCATCTTTTAGCTGACCAATCACTGTTAGTAACCAGCATTTACAAGGCAGGGAACCTTCCTTTTTCTTGGGGTAAAAGCCTTGTTAATCTGGATTTATGCAGAGAAATTTTGCCACTTTTTACCATTTCCTGAGCAGACTAGACACAGGAGGGAATTCCATTAGATTTCCTTTTGCTTGAAGCGTATTCAAGATAAATGTACACTGGCAGTGCTGCAAATAGGAGCCCTTGCATAGCTCTACATGTTCACCTTCTCCCCACCTCTGTCAAGCTTCAACAGATGGGCTCAGATCAGGAGATTCAGTGTCTAAGTGACCTGGTTTACATGAGAGCAGCCCAATCCCTAGACATTTGCAAACTCTCATTTCTGAAGCTGCAGTCATATTTAGAGGCTGCTTTTTCAAAGTTTGGCTCTGCTGTATCCAAATATTGGTTTTCATACTGTATTCTAATAACCACAGTTGGGGCCGTGAATTACAGGAATTTAAGCTGCCACCTTATAAAATGTTAGAAGAATCCAGTGGGACATTCAGAACATGAGTGAATTGGAGCCAGCTGGAAACTGAATACAGGAGGTGGATTTTCTCCTGGAGGGGTGCTAATAATTCCTGGTAAAGATCAAAATGAAGGGCAGTTGGGTTGGTTTTGAATGGCACATGGCTTTGCGTGAAAAGAATCTCTCCTCAGTCGCAGCCTAACATCAGAGATGTTTTTGCTTTCTAGTGGAGATCCACGTTCCTGTTCTGTTTGCTACCTGGGGGATCGTATTTGCAGGTGCATGCTCTCCCCCGGGCATGCCAGCAGGTCACAGAGGGAATTGCGCGTGATGCCCAGAGACATCAGTTCGAATCCCAGACTTGCTTAGTCCCATAGGGCAAGCGCTGTGATGGCTCCCAAGGAGTGTTTGGCAGCACAGCTCATGAGTGACCCCCTTCTGTGTTGGGGGAACCACTCACCCCCAGGAGCCCAACATTGCCTCTGAACTGCTCTCCACTGTGCCTTTGTGCCATGTCAGGTTGCATGTGTGGCAGCAGGACAACCCGTATGTGAGCGTTAGAGGAGCCCTGGACCAAAGCTCACCAGATTGCATATGAGTAAAGGGGGAAGACACATGGTTTATGCTCACATGGGATGCAGAGATGGGAAAGCCATTCCTCAGTGACTGCATTGGTCTGGGTTCAACAACTTTTTTTCCCTATTACCCCAGTCCCTAGAGTGCATTGTACGTGTCTACAGGATAGATTAACTACCTCCTTTTTGCATGCAGGGTGCCTCCAGGAGGCTGCAAACCATGCAGGTACTTTTGCTGTGTTTCATGTGTAGGTCTTGAGGTACACGATGCAAGAGGAGTCATTTCACTCTGCTTCTTTTTCTTTTCCTGCAGCAAGCCCACTCTATACCAGTGATGCCTCAGGATGGTAGTAACTTCAGGGTGTTTGTTTAAAATAATGACATTCACTTTCTACGTTGAATGTGGAAGTGTATTTCCATTCGCTCCTCCCACTGCCGGCTGACACTACCAAAGAGATCCATTGCACATCCTTCTCTCCTCTGCTAGTCCATAAAGCCTCCATGTATTGCTAAACAGCCATTATGGTCTTCTCCACAGCAAAACAATCATTTGAAAAAGAACTTGCTGGAAGTCACATTTTGCCTACTGAAGTCTGGTGAATGTCAGGCTACCACCTAGTGTTTCCATCCAGAATATCGGTGCACGTGGGATGCTAGGGAAGGGTTTCTTCTCCCTCAGTATCTTCTGTGTGGCAGATACTGCTCTAAAGATATTCACAGAAGTAAATCTCTTGTACTTCAGCCACTTTCCTTCTTAGCATTTAAAGCTGCAGCCCGAGATGATTCAAAGTAGCTCCTCATTTTGACCAGCTTGTTTTGACCTTCCTATTTTGATCAGCTCACCTGAGTTTTATGTACATTTGAGTGTATTTAGATGACCTGTTAGGCTGGTTAATGTAAGACAAATACTAAACACTTGTGTGTTTATTGTGATGTCCTGGTTATTTCTAAACCTTCAAAACACCTGATGATCTCTTCGCTTGTATTAACAGCTAGAAGCCCTAGAATCTCATTGTCCTGCAGGTAAACAAGCATATCACAACCTGCTTGTAAAGTTCAGCACATGCTTTATCAGCGTACTTACAGAAATCATATGTTTGCTCATTACTCTGAGAAGATACTCTGAGAAATTTTGCTATGTGTTGTCTTTTGCTAAAGGGAAAATGGTCTCTTGTCTTTACCAGAATGGGATCTCATTTCAGCGTGTAATTTTTTCTAAGTTACCAATATTCTTATGAACTTTTTGAGATAGTGTGATGATTATGCGACAAGGAGGATTTCCATTTTTGTTGCAGAAGGATGTTTGCCAATTTTTTAAAGCCTTGAGAGGATTTTTTTGCAGGGGCTCGGTGAGAAAATGTTCTTTATTGTTTCAACATGTCTTGGGACAAACAGAAACTGACCCTGAGGCAAGACAGTATTCAGAATTAAATTAATTCTCTTAAATATGTTATTCTAAGATACTGTTGATATTGATGTGTTTCTTAAAGTGTGCATGGTACTGTTGGCTGTGTGTTCCCTTCTTTAATTGATACTGTCTTATTCAGTTGATTGGAAATGAGAGTAGATAAATTTTACCTTAATTTTATTCCCTTCCCCCAGACAGTAACCCAGAGATAGTACATACTATATACTTGGTACTTATTCTGCTGTGTTTGGCAAGCTGGGATTCACCCTGGCCCAATACGTGATTACGTGTTGAGTGCAGTGCATTAATGCAAAGTGACACTGCACGGTGGGTGCTTGGTTTTACCAGCATGTGGGAAGAGACAGACCTTTCCCTTTGTAGCTTTTGTGCTGGGGCTGGGCATCTTTGAAAAAATGTTGAGGCTGCCTCCTCCTGCTCCCACTGTGGTGTCACAACACCGTATGCTTTTCCATGTAGAAGGTGGAATTGCCATGTCCAGGTTGGGGTACAGATTCACAAAGACTGTGACTTGGCCATAACCTCAAATCTGAAAAGAAGAGCTGAGACATAAGCTTGGACCTCATGCCTTAACCATGCTGTTTCAGACAGTTCAATAGCTAAGGTGCAGGACAGGATCCTGAGAAATGGGGGACTTGCAAAAGCCAAGAGGTCTGGGACAGGAAGAGATGACAAGGCTCCCCGGCTGGTTCAGAGCACTCTGTTCTCTGTGCTATGCATCCTTCTGGGACACAGCACTTCTGGGACAGAAAAACACCGAGACTCCTCACCCCTTGCTGGTTGATCTTGCCCTGTGAGTGTGCAGCTGGGATTCCTCAAAAGCACAAAGTGCTGAGACTGTATGGGAGAGAAAAACACACAGATACCTGGGAAGGGAAAAGAGGCGTCTGTCTGGAGTGGCAAGAAGAGAGGCTGGGAAGTTTCCAGGAACTGCAGGAGGCAGCTCCAGGCTTGCTAACATGTATTCTCCAGCGTGCCAAATAGCTCTGTAGAAGCCTGTGATTGCAGCAAGGGCTGCTAACAGATGTGGCTTATGGCTCTATTCACCTCCGATGCACAAATGTGGTACGAAGTGCTGCTGTGTAAATTGGATTACAGGATTGGAAAGATTTGTTTGTTGTGTATTGCGAAGTCCTAGCTGTTCCCTCTCATTGCCTACAGCAGGGAAACTGCTTTGTGAGGACAGTTCAAGTCAACTAGGGGGGTGCTCGCCACCATATAATGCCAAATCCCAACCCAGCTGCAGGTGGCAGTCTGGCAGGATGAAGTGATGGAGGGAGAAGGTTAGTGACATGAGCTGAGCTTGGTAGACTGTCCTGAGGGTCACAGTTCTCTGGACGGGCATTTGCGGTTTTATGGAGCTAGATAAGCACTGGTGAAGATGAGTAACAGCACCACACAAGGTGAAGGAAAACTGCTTCCAGAAATATGAGTTGTAAGAAGAACAGTGAAAATAATGTCAGCAATAGCGTCTCTTCAAGCCCCATAGGTATCTGGCAATAAGAATGTATTGATTATCTGACATTCTTGCTAACAGATGCTAACAAAAGAGAGCCTGTACTAGGCTGATTTTTATCCTGATTCATGGCTCATGCATTGGAAACTACTGGAAAGAAATTCCTAAAGTCTTGTATTCTTGTGGGCCCTGCTTCCGTTTCTACAGCTGAGCCTCTCTTACCTGGAAGGGCGAATGGAGGTGGTACTTCCATCTTCTGCCCCTCAGAAATAGTGATCTACTTTCTTCTCTCCAAGTATCTGGCTCTGCATTTCCCATTCTTGCTCTTCTGTCTTGTAGACTTTGTGGGTTATACATTCCTTGCCTCCTAAAGCTTAGGAGTGTGTTAAAGGAGCACCTTTTCCTGGCACTTCCTCTGTTTCACTTGTTAATGCCCACTTGCACTCAGGGATAATAAACTGGAGTGACCTAATGTGTGGTCATGTCGTGCAGCAGAAAGAATGGAGAGCAAGCAGCACAGGCAGTGAGGGCTAGAGCGAGCACATAACGTCAGGGGATGATGGAGCAGCTCTAAGATCCATGCCATCATGTGGGTCAGATGCATGCCTGAATGCTGCAGCTTTTTCTTATCTGTACCCAGTAGCATAAGTATGACTGAGATTTTAGTTCGTGACTTTTCATTGAAGTATATGTGTATCTCAGAACCCCCAAATTATCAGCCCAGAGAGACAGCACAGCAGTTGCAGATGTAGCTTTGGCTGAAGCTCACTGCAGACTGTAGTATGCCTGCTTCTCTGGGCACATGTTTAGGGAGAGATCAGAGGGGAAAAGTGAAGACAAGATGGCTGCAACTTCCCTCCTTCCCCTGGCCCATTCAGCACACTAGCTCTGTGTCATGCAGAAATGACCATGCAGCAGCTTCTAGTCAGATTTTGGCTGTATTCATTTCTGGGTAAGTACAGATAGAGACGTTCTGTCTTTAGAGGTTCTGGGAGTTCTCTCATAGAAAACAAGGGATTTGCTATTGAGACACAGTTCCCTGTCCAAATTCTGAATTTTGCAGCCAAATCCTGCAGCAGATCTTCAAATTAAATCCCAGCTGAAGTAAATTTTTATTCAGTCAAGGGGTAGAGAAGTGGTTCACTCTGATTCATAGCAGCGGAACTTCTTAATCCCAGCTGCTCGGCTGATATTAATGCCAGACTTTCAGTAGCATTCAATAACATTTTGACTTTAATTCCTCTGAAGGATGTGCCTCTTAGATGCCTGAAGTAAAAGCCCGATCCCTGTGTCAGGTGGGCTTCTACTGTTTTGTGGACTTGATGAGAAAAGCAGTTCTTTATGGAGAGAGAAATCAAAGCTGCTTTCTTTCCAGGTGTAGATGAATTGGATGGATAGAGAAAAGTGGCTTTTTAATGCATAGGTGTGTGTTAGCTTAAACAAACAAACAAGAAAAAGAACAACTAAATCTGGGCATGAATTATATCCTGCTTCGGATTTCAGTGTGTCATGTCTTGAATTGAGCTGGAGTACCTATGGCTGTTTTTAAATTGCAGTTGAACAAAAGTAAATACAAAGAGAAAGAAACCAGGACAGCAAAAGCCTGCAGGAAATTCCTCTACTGTAAACAAAGTCACCTTATGATTGATGTGAATGTACAGCCCCTTGTAAACATGTCTGTTTACTTGCAGGAAACCAGAAAGAACCCACATTGGGCACTGCTGATTTTATCTAGCTTTGCTTGAATGCTTTTGGCTTCCAGTAGTCACTCCAGAGGGAGCACAGGGGTGATGGCTGCTCCCTGGAAACGTCGGGCCTTCTGTACTTTAAAATTTATGCCAAATACTGAAGATGGGCAGAGTTGCATGAGAAAAATTGATAATAGCATTTTGTGTTTATCCTGAACTCAGCAGTGAAAGCTTGTTAATAGCGGATGTGAAGTGTTAATCCTTTGCAAAGGAGCTCTAGTTTTCAGTGCACATAATGAGGGAATTTTATACCTCTAAAAAGGACGTAATAACCCTAATTCTATACCCCGAGGTTCCTTAGGCTCCCTCTGAAAATTCATTGTTCTAACAAAGCTTGTCAGTGCTACTGAGGTTGATGAATTTTGTGTTGATGGAAAATGCTGTAATTGTTTGTGGGACACGGTTTTATTTAAAGGTTTGGTCATATCTGAGAGTGAAATGCTGGCTGTGCTGAAGTCCATCAGAAACTGGTCATAGCTTCAGGGGAACTGCAAGTCATGGCAAGCAAATCTGGATGTTTTGTAATGTATGTATCAGAGAAATGATAGGGAGCTGTGAATTGTCTGCTGCTGAAGATGTGCCATGTGGCTGCCATGGAGAACCCTTGCATTGTAGAGGTAAAGCTAATTACTTGAGTGGTTATTTGCTTTTTATCCAGAAATCCCTATTGCCAGTTGGTTGTAATCTATCTCCCAGGAGTGAATGCACTTCAGGGTTCCTCCCAAAGACCTTGTTCTGTCTTCACATGGGTAGAGGTCTCACTGTTTTGCAAGGGGTTTTTCCATCAAACGAGATTTGCAGTTTTGAAATGCTCTAAATGCTGCAAACAGTTACCGCTAACAGAATGCATCAAAATTTGCAGATCTATTCCCATGGGGAAAAGTTACACCTGGGATTGTTCACAAAAATGTGCCTCTGGTCTGAAATTGCCTTGACATAGAGTAAAAATGGGGAAAATAATCAAACATAGAGGGAAAATAGGAGGGAGATATTTTTCCCCCTTTGTACATATGGATTTGCAATTTGAAAGAAGCTTTTCAAATATTTTAGACCAACAATCATTTTGTACGTGCCACTTTCCAGTTCATTACAGACCTCTATATATCCCCATACCTTTCTCCCTTCCAGCTGAAAAGTCCTATCTCTTCAGTCTCATCTTACATGAAAGCTGTTTTCTGTTCATCCTTATGACCATTTTCTGTGTTTTACCTGGGTCTCTTCTATCCTTTTACAGGGAATGAACAGCACAGCAGGCAGTGGACAAGGTTCACATCCAGGCATGAGGAAGTTTTCTGTTCTGTTCTCTGTTCATAACCCAACAATTTCTAACATTACAGGATTCTTTTGGCCAAGGACAAGTACTGAGTTGATGTCTTCAGTGCACTCTCCCCAGGGATCTCTAAATCTCTTTCTGTCAGTGATAATACCTACCCCAGACATGTCAAAGGGTTTATGGAGTTGAGGTTTCTTCACATGTGCGTTACTTTGTAGTTATTGAAACGTAATTCAATCTGCCACTTCCATGCTCTGTCAGTCAGTTTGTTGAGATCTCGCTACACCTCATCACCCTCCATTTCAGATTTGACAGTCTTGAATGATTTGGGAATCAGTTGCAAATGTCGTTTTCCTAATCACCAGCACATTGTTGCACAGAACAAGATGCCAGGACAGGCCTTTAGAACATTGTCTTAGGAACCCTTTTTTGCTGTAAAAAAGTGAGTTTTTTTTTAATCTACATCTTTTAATCTACATCATTTAATCTAATCCAGTTATTAATCTACAAAAGGTTGTTCTTTCTCGGATTATGACAACATTAGGAATCTTTGGTAAAGGATGTTCTGGAGAGTTTTTCTTTAAAAAAATCCAAAACATTTAAATGTATCTAGTATCAGCTAGATTGTCCTTATCCATACACACAGCAAATCCTTCACAGAGGTCTAAGGGATCAGTGCAACCATTATCACATATTTACCCAAGCAATTAAGTCTGTTCCTTAACATTGTTTCCACTGATTTCCTCAGTACAAAGACCAAGTCTAAGTATCCAAATTCCAAGATCGCCCATAAATGTCTGCTCTCTAAGACATATAATTATGATGTCCAAAAATTTGGTTCTACATCTAGATTAAATATGACAGTTACCCACTCTTTATGAAGACAAAAAAGACTTTTGAGAAGGAACAAAATTGGCTTCGAAGTGGCAGCTTTATAAGGGAAATCCAAAGCCTGAATACTGTCTCTGTGAAATCTGCCAGGCATAGGAGCCACAACCACCATCTCTGGTTCGCTTCAGGGTACTGCCAGACATGAAATCCTTGCACTCTGAAGTCGATGTAAGAGTAATAGTAAGAGTAATGAACTGAAAGTAAAAGGGAAATTTGGGCTAAATATAGGGAAAATTACGTGTGTCACAAATAATACATAGAGATAGACATCTTAGCTGAATACATAGTTGTCTAGAGGCTGATAGAGATTTCTCTGCTTAGAAGGGAAGTTAAATCAAGGTCTGTAGATACAGAGTAAGGTGCTGAGGCACAATCAGGTCCTCTGAGCGGTAGCGCTTTGGTTCTGTGGCAGTCCTGTATTCTCACTTGGTCAGAAGTAGCTGTTCTCTGACTACCAGTGTTACTGACCAAACTTCTATGTCTTTAATTGTGTCCTCTTTTGGTTTGTTAAGATGGAGAGGACAGAACAAGAGAAGAATTCATGCCAGACTGAGAACAATCATTGCCTCATGTGGGCAGATTTAATACCTTGGAGGCAAATCCCTCAACTTTCTGACTTGTTTGCCTCCTCCTTTAATTCTGATGGGAAAACACCCCAGAAGGATGTAAATCATGATGCAAGTCTCTCCACCCCATGTAAAAGTGAGAAACTGGAGCAAAAGGGGCTGCCACATTCATGCAAAGAAAGAGAAAAGGAGAGATGGCAGAATGAATTACTTCTTAATAAATTTGACACAGAGACTGGGAGCGTGTTTATAAAACCCTAACTGAGACTAGAGGAGGGTTTGTACCTTTATTTTTTTAAAGTGCAAAATCAGAGCTGCTTTATTGGACCCATGGGATTGCACAGTGTGTAGAAGGCCACCCATCTGGAAACCAGCTGATCACTGCTGAAACTTTCTTCCCAGGCTCCATCCGTTCTCTGACAGGGTGCTGGGTTTTTTATGAGAGGCTGACAGCAAGCCTTTTACAGACTGTAACTCCATGTCTCAACAAAAATTGCTATAAATTAGCTGAAGAAAGGACCAGAGGGGATTGTCTCAATCTGGCTTGGGGTCTCAAGTCCAAAGTCAGCAATTCTAAGAGAATAATCTTAGTTTTCAAATCAATTGTGTCTGGAAACAACCTTTATGGGAAATGGGTGAGTGGGAGGTAGAAGGAGACAGCAAAAGGGAGGCAGGGAGTGAGAGGAGGTTATTTCTGAAAGTGTAGAGCACGTAAGTCTCTTTTCGCTAAAGACTTTTCAGGGTTTGTAAAGGAAATGTGCTAGTCTTTGGTTCCCCAGGAGTCCTCATTTCCTTCAGGCCGAAGGCAGCTTCTCTATAGAACTTGGACTCAGGCTCTGAGCTTGAGCATCCAAAGCATTTATAAGCATTTAGAAACTAAGCCTGCATGTGATCTTCACAGTGGATCCCATTTTCACAATAACCTAAACCTAATATATCTTGGAATACTCCATTCCCATCTGAAAGATGTGGTACCCCTCCCCCCACTCCCTTTCTTATCCAAATAACCAATCTGTTATGGGCTTGTATCCCAGAGTGGTTCCACAGTAAACAGGCAGTATCAGGATGGAAAGAGATTATCATGAATTATATATTGAACACAGCTGAGCATTGGTCTGATCCTGTCTGCTCTATATGGAGTGTGAAATCAGTGTGGTGATGCTACAGGGAAGAAAGTGACTGAGATTCTGCTTTTCAAAACAAGGACATTAATTGCAATCTAAAACTTGAAGAAGTACTAAAAAACTTTGTCAGGAAATTAAGTAAGTATTTTGATACACTGTAGACAAATAGTTACCTTATTAAATACCCAACCAGCGTTTCCAGGTAAGTAGACTGGATACTTTCTAGGGAAAGCTATTTATGCCTAAGTTTGTTTTGGCACTTTTGAAAATATCAAGGAAATAGGAGGAAAGAAAATTACCATTAAAATGAATCAGAGAGCAGTTTGCTTGAGTTGAACGTAAACATTGCATAGCAAACTTTTGCAGTGTCCCTTTACATTTTATGGCAGAGAAGTCTCATGATCTTGATTTTTGCTTTCCAGAGTGGCTGAGTGAATGACCCAAGTAGTTGAAGAAGAGGATAGAAGCCATTGGGACTCCTCATCTTGGAGGAAGGAGGACCTCTCTGAGCAAATCAGGAAAATACTATGTACTTGCAACTGGGGATAACTTCAAGAAGCACTTCCAAGCTGGAAGACAGAAAGAGAGGAATACCTAGCATCTTGCCTGGATGTTAATAGCAGTTAAGGCCACGTCCTGTCTGCAAGAGAGAGCAAAATGCAATAAGCAAGAAAGCCCTTTGGGATCCCTCTCTACCTGAAGACGGCACTAGGTAAGCTGAAGAGGCCTTTGGGTGGGGACACTGATGGCATGTGACTTCCAAAGATGCTCTATGAACTCTGGAGTTTTCTCAGTAATTTCACATTGTCTTTGTCTGAGCTTAGTCTGATTTGTGGATGGTGAGGTCAGTCTGTTGTAAGCTATGTCATTTGGATGTGCTGATGCTGGGCTTTGGCATGGGTATCTATCAGTAGTAATCATCACATGTGTTTTAAGATGCATCTATCCTCAGTCATAGCAGTACGTCCATTCTGCTTTTAGCTGGAACGTATTTCTCTTGTGGATCCAAATGTTGCTTCAACTGCAATGATTAATTATTACCAGGTTTAAAATCAAGCCTGCTTTGCATGCCAGACATGCCAGTACTGTACCCCAGCTAGAGTATAGACCAGAAGGTCAATATCTCCAATCGGTACTATCCTCATATGACCTTCTGGGTGTTGGTAGGTGCATGTGCCTTTTGTGTGCATTAGTGCACAGGATTGTGTCACTGTGCTCCCTTTTCCACAAGATACAGCTGGGGAAAAGCATGGATAGCGACTCAGTGCAGAATTATGGATGTGCAGAAATTGTGGCAATTAGAATTTGGAACAAATTTCTTAAACTATTTGCATGAACGCTTGGAGGCTCTCAATATGTCAGAGAAAATACACACTTGCAGTGTGTGAAATGTCCTGGCAGAACCCTTAGCACAAAATTCCAGAAAACAACCCAAAACTTTCACCATCTTCCACCAGCTGGAGCTGTTACTGTACCTGCCAGTCTGCCTTGGTTCAGAAATTGCCTACTGCTGGTTGATCTGTAGCACCATTGAGGTTGAAAGATACAGTGAAAGGGAGCTCTTTAAGTTCTCAAAATGTATTATATGTGAAAACATTCAAATGTACACTTAAAACAAAACTGTTGAGAATCAGGCTTTTTTGCTGCTTGCAGGCATGCCAAGAACTCCTGCAATAGCTATTTCTATAACTTAGTCTGACTGGGGCTGGTTCAACTTTTAATCGCAGTGGAGAACTGTTGGTGGAAGCCGGATTGGGCTCATCTGGTGCCCTGTTGAAATTTGTGATGATATACCAAAGCAGAACAAAGATAACAGCCTCAGACTGTAAATTCATTGGGGCAGGGACTCTCTGTTTGTATGCGTTCTGTAGCGTTGAAGACATTTGTCGACACTTCAGAAATAATGAATAATGCCAGTGTGAGGAGGAAATCTCTCCACTCAACCCTAGGTGTTTCTGCTGTTAAGTGTTGAAAGAGAAACACAGAGCCCTGAACTTTGAAGACTTGGCAGGTGAGGAGGAGGAAAAATCTTTTCACTTCCTGTTTAAATTTAAGCTTAATCTGCATTTGTTGGGCCTGTTAGAAATACTTGAGCTTTTAATTTAATGTTGTTGGTTTTGGGAAAACTTCTTGGGATGCGTGGCATGAAAACATCTTAGATATGTGGCAAGGTTTTGATTTAATTTCTACTTTCGTCTGTTTTCCATTACAAACCAGACTAATTGCAGTAAGATTCTCTGTGTCAAAAAATACTAGGGGAAGTGTGAATTTGGAAGTTTTCTCACTTTACAGTAACTGTAAAACCAGTCACCAAACAGGTTTTAAAATGATTTAGTATGGGAGGGAGCAAAGCCTGGTTGTCTTCATTGTAGCAGGATTTCACTGGCACTATCAAGCTTTCAAAGCTCTCAAATTCAACCTATTAATATTTATAGAAAAGCCACTTTGCACACTTGAGTTGAATTTACTTCTATTTTGGATACTTTTAAAATTCTAGCATGCGCTGACATACCTCCGGTGTTTGAAGCGCCCGCATTAACTGTCCACATCTTGCTGTTAAACAGCTGACAGATGGGTGTGCTCATGAAGGAAAACTGCTTGTTTGAAAAAAGATAAAAAAGAAGGGGACGAGGACTGAAGAGTCCCCTGGCAGGTTTTTCTGCACGCTGTGCCTGTTAGGGTTTCCCCTTGGTGGTGTTGGCTTGGCTGTGTTCACTTGCCTGAGCACTGGCTTGGTGGCTCAGCATGCGTTTTTCTCCCAGCTCACCTCTCCCAAACTGCTTGTGCTATAAACCTGGTTGTTGAACGATCCTGATTTTAAAACAATGGTCCTCTAATCACACTACAGGAACACGATGAAGCAGCGAAAGTCAAGGATATCTCCTCTGCCAAAGAGAGTGTGCCATGAGTTTATTGCCTCAGTGATACTTCTGTTTGGGTACAGGCTTGTCACAAATTTTATTTTATTTCAGATAGTGTCTTAATGGGCAGTTCCAGGATTTTGAGCTGCCATGATACGCAACTGGCATTAAATGTCTCTGGCTCAAAAAATAATGTTGGGTTTATGTTTGTGCTTTATTTTGCTATTCAGATTTTTGTTGGAGAAATGTTTCAATCCACTTTTGCACAGAGGAAGATAAAGAAACTGAGAACAAAAAACCTCTTAAGAACATGATATTTTGCTGTAACTTATCCTACGATAGATTTGTAGGGA
>NW_010406968.1:30803-36598 GCF_000710305.1 Buceros rhinoceros silvestris | reverse complement strand
AAAGACTGGCAGGACTGAGATGAGCTATAATTATGCTCAGATTTGGTAGTGTAAGCGTATACAAAATTCTGGCTTGGAGTGTAAATGTCACATAATGTATATGTGTATTCAGTGTGGTGAGCCAGGCTGTGGTCCCCTCCTTCCTTCAGGCGTAGCAGAAGGTAAAACCCCTGGTGACTGTGACGACTGAAACACAGCTGTGGGACAGCTCAGTTTTCTCTTTTAGAAAGCCTGGGTCTACCTAGCTTAGCTTTCTGTTTCGCAAGATCCAGCTGCATCATTTCTAACCGTTGATCCCAGCAACATTCAGGACCTACAAGACAAAAGAACAGAGCAAAAGTTCTGGCTCCCTTGTTTCCATGAGAATTATTGATTCTATACATTTTTAATGCATGCAAGTCTCTTTTGGGGAACCGCCCTGTGGATACAGGCTCCTGTGCACTTTGTGCTTATCAGCTCATGATACACTATTGTTCTGTAAGTGTTGACATCATTTGTGTAGCTGTTGAGAGAAGCAGGAAGGAAACTGAACTGCCAAGTTAATTTCAAAGTTGTTATCAGCATGTGGAAGAGGGACAGCTGTCACCTGAAAAGTGACAGAAATGGTAGGGCTGGGTCTTGTGCCTTGGTACTTCTGAAACACCAAGTAAAAGCAAACAAGCAGTTAAACAGAGATGTGGAGAAATGGAGTGTCACATTTGCTGCGTTCAGGCTGACTTGGGAATCCAGGCTCCCAGGCTCACAATGGATGCTGCTGTTTTGGTTTTTTTTTAAAATCTTTTCTGCGTTGCACATATAGAAGCATGCTGCTCTTTATGCAGTCTCTGTGTTCGTGTGGTTGGTTGAGCTTAATATTGGCATGCTGAAAAAACATGTACTGATCCTTATGTAGCGGAAAGTTGGGTCTGAACTGTGAAGTGTGAATATAGCTGTGGACGTTTCCAAGACTTCGGATTCTGTAATTATGAGGTTTTGGTCTGGGCCTGTCTCTAACTGTAGCTGAACAAAACCCTTCCCGCTGTAAACTTCCTTCTGTATTAGAATACAAAACCCCGAAGCACATAAGCCACAAAAAACCTTTCCATGTGACCTAGTGAGTTGTCATCAGGAGGTGATTCTGCACCCTTGGCCTCAGTCTTGTATGGCTTAGACTTAACTTCTGCCAGAAAAAGAAGTATTCTTTCTGGTAGTATTTCCTATATCCTGAAGTACAGAGCCTGTCCTTTTGCTGGATGCTACACCCTGTCTTTCCCCAAAGAGTTAGTCCTTATACAATAGAGAATAGTGCTAGTTTGGCAGTGAACGAGATCAGCTGATCAAGTCCTTTCTGTGGTGAATCTGTGACGCTGCTGCACTGGAATGTGTAGAAGGAGCCAAGAAACAGTTACAGGAGAGTAAAGTGGCAGTGTTTGTTCTGGAGACGGGCAGAAGTGAAAAAACAGATACAAAGCAATCTATGTATACATGTATATGATAAAGCAGAATATGTTTTAGGCACATGACACATTTGATTACATTAAAAATCCTTGTGTTCCCCTTTCTTCCTGTGGTTTTTATGTTGGGTGGTGTTCTTGCTCCAGGGATGAAGGACGTAGATGGCATGTTGGATCTCCAAGCCTTCTCCAGAGCTAAGCAGGCCAATCAGCTGCTTTTTCATTTGCTTCTAGGGCAGGAGAATTTTTTTTAAGAATAATTTTTTTATTTTTCAACATGAGGTTTATCTTTGGGATAGGGAGCTCCTGTGACCTGATTGAGCCGGGTTCTCTGAGGAAGAGATGAATACTAGAACTGTATAGGAGGTAAATGGGTAAGGAGAGGATATTGTCACCTTTGCTTTTTGTTCTTTGGGGTCCTCTTGCCCTGATTGTAAGGGGTGAGCTGTGCATATAAGTTATTACTGGCAGGTTTTCATCCCCTCCCCATTTGTACCTGTCCAGAACAGGGAAGTAAGTGCCTGGTCCCATCCCAGTGCTCTTTGGGCCTCCCCAAGAGCTGCTTGTTACTACTTTTGATTGCAGGACCTGTGCCCGGTGACGTGATCTCCCTGCTCTGTGCCCTCTTCTGGGGCTCCACTTGTTGGCGCAGAGGATGTGGCAAATTTTCTTGTTTCCACCCTCATGGGGAGAACTGCTTGTGGTTAAGACTGTTTGCAAGTGCAGTGTTTTGTGGTTATGTTATTGCTTCCTCCTGTAATCCCGCATGCTGTGGCGCATAGGGTGTTTAACAGCATCCTCAGGTTGACTCCACGATGACTAATTTGCTCACATTGCACAGACTGTTCATATCCTCTGGTATGAAGCTGCAGGGTAAGGACTGATTATAGACCTTTGTGCAGGCTCATGAGATACAGCCCTCACTTTACAACAGAGCTGGTATGTGAGAGCAGCTATCCTTCAGATTAAAGCAGTAGAAGAGCTTGTCTGTGCTGAGCGGTGGCCTCCACAGACATCTCCAGAGTGGGCTAGCAGCTGGCCCAGCCTGGCTTATGAAATGTGCAGAATAGTCAGTTCTCCACTCCCCACTTCTCCAGAGGGACCTTCTGTCTAGGATAGTTATCACATTGGCCATCCCACCACCACAAAAACTGCTTCTCAGATGGCATCGGGAAAACTACTTGTAACAGCAGCCTGAACCAGACCTCAGACCTCCTCCTCCATCCTGAGAGTCCAGCAGCTTCTGCAGTTCTCTTCAGACTGGTGCAAGGGGGCTGGCAGTAGTGAAATTGAAATCAAAAGTAGAGGAGCACATGCTGGTACCAGTGAACTGTATCTGATGTAGCCCGTGTTTGCACTGGTTGACTACAGAAGATAACCTGTGCACACGGGACCCGGCTTGGGAAATGAATGGTTGTGATTTCCCCTGCCAGCCCAAGGTGAAGGCTTACCACTCCTGGCTTCGCTCTAACTCTTGGTGGCCCACTTCAGCCCGCAGAGCCTTCTGAGCAGCCGAGAGCACATTAGCTCTCAGCAGCCCAGCCAGAGTCCTTCCTCTCCTGCTGGCAGATTGATACAGAGAGACTTTCTTCCTCCACAACTAAGTGCTGCTCTGATTTACTGCAGCTCTTCCTTAAGCGCTTCCGGAGGGCAGAGGGCTGCAGACATTAGCCCATAATGGAAGACCCGAGGTCATCTGTAACCAATACCAAAGAACCTGGGTGCCGTGCAGTGCAGCTGGGAGTAAATAAACCTGTCCCCTGACTTGCTTTGTAAAACCTCATGCTAATGTGACACAGAGAGGAGGATGGAAGAATAATGGATGGTTCTAATCGGAAGAAATATAGTGCCCAGTGGCTTGTGAAGCGTGTGTGTTTATCTGTTATTCTTGCAGGACGCTACTCTGCAATGCAGCTGTGTTCCCTGGGGAGACTCTGAGGCCACAGTGGAGACTGAGGGCTGCATTGCTCATGCCCTGCTCAGCCTACCTGGCTTCAGCCTTGTTATTTACCATTGGAATGGTAAATAATGTAATGGAAACTTAGAACATTTCTAATGAAAAGGTTAGCTTTTAGTTCAAAGAGCAATAAAAAAAAAATCCTGTACTGCAGTAACACTAGTCTGTATCAGAAGACCTGGGATCATTCACAATCAATACAAATTAACCCAAGTTAGGTTGGCTGTTATAATATTGCTGACTGTGTTTTCTCCAGTAGCATTTGGAAACTGCCCAGCTGCAGTGACTGCTGATAGAAGGAATTAAAATTGCAGGTGTCCTGCAGGCGAAAGTCCTGGTGGAGGCACCTGAAGGACTGAGCACTGTACACAGGGAAGCAGAGCCAGACAGCATGCACTGCTTTATGTGCAAATGAAGGGACTAATCCTAAAGGCAACGAAATTTTCTGCGTTTCAGGGCAGTAAATCCCACTAAAATCCATGGCAGGGCTCTCAGAGGCTGGCTCCAGGCGTTGGCAGCTGCACATTGCTATCCCTTAGCAGCATGGCTGAGCAGCTGTGGTCTAGGCTGGCCACAGGGTTGAGCATCTGAACAGGGAGCCAGCCACTCTTGTGCTGCATCCAAGAACAGAAAGGGAAAGGTGGCTAAGATGGTGGGGAGAAGAGCTCCAATGGTGCCGCTAAGGATATTGGTTAGGGCTGGAGCACGGAAAGCCTGTACTTCATGGTGCAGCTCTCATCATCTGTTGATGATATGACCTTTCCTGGTATCACCCACCCAGTACATGCAGCGCTTTCTTGAGCTGAGCTGCTGCAGCGCTCACAAAGCCAGGAGCAGTCCAAGTCACTCATGGCGTGAAAACCACTAGTATAGTGTCACCATGAGATGAGCAACTGTTATTCCTGGGTGCATCTTGGACATAATTCCCAGCCAAGATATGTAAGTGTCAATGCCATCTAGGAGACCTGGGAAATCCCATCTTTAACACTGTGTTCAGTACTGGTTGGCCCACAACCAGAAGAGGTAGATTCAGACTAGAGGAGGTACAGAGAAGACCTTCTAAAATGATTAAGAAAATGTCTGTTTGTCTTATATAGAAAATTTGGCTTATTTTGTCTAGCAGAAAAAAATATCAGGGGGCTGGCCTGTTTTCTGCCAGTACACTTAGAGAAAATGCCGGGGAAACAGATGATGTTTTCTAAACAAAAGATGATGTTTTGTATTTCAGTTAAAGCCTTCTCAAGGACACATAAGCAATCTGCTTTATGTTTTGTTTTCATCTTCCTGGGCACTTCTGTAAAAATCTGGCACATCCCCATGCCCTACTCTGCAGAAAACTGACAAAACAGAGTTAGGCAGGATGCCTTCCCCTGTCATCTCTGTGTTGTGTGTGTAATTGGGACAGTGGTCCGAAAAAACCATAAAACTGTATTTGGCTCAGTTGGAAAGCATTTTACATCTGAAAATGGGAGCTCAAGAGATGGGAAACAGTTTTTTTGAAACTTATGCTTGAAAACAATGACTGTGCTTAGCACCTCCCTTCATCCAATAATCCCATAACAGGACCTGTCATCAAGTGGTACTCAGACCTGCTTGTGTCTACTCCAGATTCAGTACTGGAAATTAGGTCTATTAATACTGCTTTGAATGCTCCACACAATTCAAGTCCCCAGGAGAAAGACAAGCTCAATAGCCTGAGCAGTGTTTGTTTGCCTGGTTTTATCACTATCAGCAAAGGAAGCAATTTTCATAAACAGTGGGCTGCAGGGAGCCCCTCCCAGTGTGGCTGTTGATCACTGTGGCGGCTGTACCTTGAGCACCCCGTGGACCGCTCTGCACCTGAAGCCTGCCCTGGCGGCACGGAGGTGATGACAATAGGCCTCTAAGGTAAACAAAATAATTGAATAAAAAGTGCTGAAAGCCAGCAGCAGGTGAACTGCTAAGAACAAACCCCACACACCCATCACCCCACCTGTGAGGCAGGCTGAGCTGTGGCTGGACGAAGCTTATCATTTAAATTAACACACACAGTCCTTCTCCCCGCTCCTGCCCCAACACCTCCCTTCTCAACTTTCAACAATTTCTTGATTACTTGTGTGATATAGCTCAAGAGAGAAAATTATTAGCTGTCCCTTTCCTCTTTCATAACAAAACAGAGAGGAAGCAGCTTGACTGGGACTTTGTAGAGCAGCCAGGTGCTGTGAGTGTTGGTCACTGTGCTCTTCAGGAAGGTAAATATTGGGCTAGAGACAATTACAGCTGTGCTCAGAGGAGCACCACATGGGCGGCAGCCTTCACGCTGTCACGGGAACCTTGTGCTCCAGCACATATTTGCATGTCTAATGCTGAAGCAGCTCTTGGTGTGTATTCAGCAGTAATTGGCTTAAGCCTCAAACAAACATTTT
>NW_010406968.1:20940-30746 GCF_000710305.1 Buceros rhinoceros silvestris | reverse complement strand
TCGCCTGCTGAAGCAGCTCTTGGTGTGTCTTCAGCAGTAATTGGCTCAAGCCTCAAGTAAACATTTGGCTCTCTTAGTCAGAGAGACGGTGCACACACAGAGGTACTCTTTGCAGGGGTTGAAGTGGTGTTTGTCTTTTGCTCCAGCCTGGTTAAAGGCAGCTGTGTTAGGAAGTGATTGTCTACTTGCTGAGATGGCCAGAGACCACTGGTGACACCGGGACTCTGTGCACTCCAGCTGTCCCTGGAGCATATTCATCTCCTGCTTTACTTCACTTACTATTTCTAGGAAGGGAAATAGAATGAGAGAAATGCTGTAAGTTTTCCTTGTGTGATTAATAAAGCACCTCCCATCTAACAGCACCTGGCTGCAGAGGTACTGGGCTCTGGAAGGCCTTCCCACAGGTGGCAGCAGTGATTATTAGCGATAAAATGACAACAATTGGCAGGATTTTTGTGTCATGCAGTCTGTGTTCATGGGTGGTGGCAGTGTCCATACTTGCTCTTACCAGGTTTCACCGGCAGCTGTGGAAAGGCTCCCGCATTCTGTTGTGAAAAGTTGTGCAAAAACTGGCTAGGAAATGTTAATATTATGATGAGAGGTGTTCAGCCCCTGCATGTGTCATCTGTACTAGGCTCTAGAGACAGCAGCGCAAAGAGCTGCTATAAACAGGGAGGCCAGAGAAAGAAGTATGGAGGGAGCAAAGGCACAAAGAGGTGAAGTACCGTGGTCAAGGTCACACAGCAGGTCGGATTTGGGCCAGCCTCTGGATCTGGAGGGTCCCAGGCCAATGCACTGCCCAGTGCAGCAGGCAGCCTTGCACACTGTGTTCTGCATCAAATACAGGCACCCTCTGGGAAACAGCTCGCCGTTTTAACAGCTGCAGACTTTGTGCGGGATAGATTCAGGTTATGCGACACTTTCTTCCACCTTCTTAGCTGGAAAATCAAGGTAGCATAATGGAAACGCAGGATCTTTTTGTAACACCTCAGCATGGTGTTAAATCAGCTTTCTACTTGAGCAGCACTGTTCACGCCATCTATAATTTCATGAAAACTCAGCAAGGCCACTTCATTGCAACCCTCATAGCTGCAGGAAGAGGAGAGAAAATCTGGGATACAAGAGATTTCTAGGGCTTCTGTCAATCCAAATGGAGCTCAGGGCTGGCAAGGCAAGGAAACCTTGCTGAATACTTGGGTGGTATTGCCCAGTGATGAAGGGAATAGAAGGGGACCCATTTATCATCTCTTCTATTTTCTCTTTTTATTTATTTTTCTTTTAAAAACACATTAAAAAAATTAATTCAGTGCTGGGGAAAGGTGACAGATTAACAACCCTGGAGATTTCAGCCCTCTGTTTATCCTCTGAACAGAGAGCTGTAAGCACATTCCCGGTGCTGCTCCAGCACTCTGCCCCAGCCCTGACCTCAGGGACCAGCTCCTGAGACAGCAGCTACCCTACCCTTCCGTCCTCTCCGACTCCCTGGAGCTGCATCCCCTTGCACAGCGCAGAGTGCTGCTTGGGGTGTGAGTCTGTGCCAGGGACTCCTGCAAGTGAGGAAGTGGATGGTGATCCACCCAGTAACTCTGCCCTGTGTTAATGGCTGTGAGACCATGCGTGAGACTGCTCAGCGATATTGCTCCAGGTCCTCTGGGTCAGGCAACACGCTCTGAGGTCTTGCTCCATTTTTCTTTCCAATCTTGAATCCCCTCTATCCAGGGAGGGAGAAAAAAGCTAATCTTGTGAGAACGCAATAGAAAAGGCCTTTGGGGTGCCCAGGTGTCTGTGGATGGTCCTTTTCACCTCACTGAAGTGCAGAGTAGATGATGTTTTCATACCAGCATGTAGAGTGGATAAGTGTGTAGCTATGGTGTGAGTTTGACAGTCTGTGCATTTGCAGCTCCTGCCGGCTTTGGAGAATTTTAAGACGCTTTATAATTGTATTATTTTATTCAGGAAATAAACACGCTACATGGATCTTAGCATTAGGTTGCCACCTTTGAAAAGGTAAAATTCATCCCACATACCTCCAGCCTTTCTTGCTGACATACTTGGTTGGATTTTGTTTGATAATTCTCACTATGGGTCATTTCAGATTCCCACCATAAAGGCCTTGTGCAGTTATCTTTTCAACAGCTCTGGTGTTTGGAATAACTCTTTGCAAACTAGATACTTCCTTCTGCCATAAAGCTGGAGGGTTTGGAAGAAGAGAGGAGAGCATCCTTCACAAACTAGTCAGCATGGGGTGGCACTGTGGGAGGTAAGGCTTTCCGACACACATGAGCAATACCTCCTTGCAATTCGAAATGCCAACACTGCCCTCTCCCCTCACTTAAGAAGCGACATTCCAAGACGTGTATTTGACGTTTGAACTACCCTGTCTCCCGGACCCAAGGGACAGGGGCTAGGACAGCTCTGTGGGAGGCCCTGGTGTTGAATCCATTTGGCTGGTGTGCCCAAGGGGCCTTCCATCATCACCTGCCTCTGTCGGACCGAAGGCGTCCGCTGCACCAGGTGGTACTCAGGAATTTTATCCAGTGTGAGTTCCTCAGGGAAGAAACCCGTCCTTGTCCTTTGCTGTTTCTGCCTGTGATACTGGACGATTGACCCCATCTCCCCTTTTTGCTGAAGGGGCAGAAATTTGATAATGGCCATGTTATGTCTGAACATTAAACCAATGCTCTGGATCATCACTGCTGTATCCACTTGTCCATAATTACCAGCAACGGACATGGTGGCTTCAAAGGCCACCCAGTTAATGTGCATGTTTACTATAAACACAGCAGCTGTTTTGGGTTACGAGGGTGGTCATTTTGTGGAATTTGATGAGCCAGACCCTGAAATCCTCACCTGACACCAGCTCCCTCCCTCCTTCAGGAAGAAAATTCAGTACAGGAGTCTGTGCCTGCTGAAAAGGGAGGATGGGCACCCCTGGATTTGCACTTTCCCCTAAATCCCTCTGAATCTCAGGGGGCTGGTCTGTGTTTGTGGGGCTGTTCCACGTCTGCTAATGCTGCCTTCCTCCAACACCACTGCCATCAGCTGGAGGACTCTAGGAGTGCAAATTTGTAATGCCAAGGAGAGCAAGAAAGCTTAACGTGTTAACCAGACCTCTGCCAGGCCCAGCTGCAAGCAGGGGTAGCTCTGACGGGGAGTCTGTAAGAAGCTACGCAGGGTTTTAACTTTACACACTGCACTGCAGAATGAAGAGATGTCTGGAGGTGAAGGGCCTGCTGGCTTTGGGTACTGCTATGCCCTCCTATGGGGCAGTCCAACAGCTCCCTGAGGGGAGGGACAGCAGACAGGAGATGGAGGTGCGGAGTTCTGGACCCTCAGCAGTGGTAACCGAAGGATAAGCCCAGCAGCTGTTGCATTCTCTGGGGGTGAGGATTCATTTCTTCTGCCATGGGCTCCATGGACCCTCTTAGTCCACAATCTATTTATCATGCTATGCACTGGGCCAGGAGTCAGGACTCTGCCAAAGTCATCAAAAAGTAAATCCCTCTGTTAGAGACCTGTATGGACACACAGGACTGTGACCCCACAGGCTAGACAGGGCTGTAGCCTCCAAGGTGGAGGCTTGTGAAACCTTGGCCTACTGGTTTGAGAGAGTGCATGGACACTTGTTTCAGCAGAAGCAGGGATTCTGCCTTCCAGTGGAAGCTGGATCCCTTGGGAGGGATCCAGACAAGACCAGGGAAGGTGTAGAAAAGCCAGAAAGTGAAAATGCAGAGGCAAATCACAATGGGACAGGCAAGAGGGTAGAACTGGAAGAAGATATTTTAATTGTATCGAAGTAAAATCATTTCATCAGTGGTGAACATCTGCATAATCTATATTTGCCTATGAAAGGTTGGAGCAGAACAGTTGCCTAAACTCCTACGCTGAGGACTAGGTGACTAGTCACTAGATGCTCAAATAAAGGTTTTGGGTTCGGTCGAATTTACCAAAGTAAAAACTTCTGCTAGCTTTTTTGATTCAGTTTGCAAAATAGGTGAAAAGCCATCTTGCAGTCATATGAATTGATGTGTCTTATGATGTGTAGCTCTCAAACCTCATGCTGCAGTGTCTAAAGTGGAGCTCTGGATTTTGGAGGGTGGCTGGTGTTGCTTTGGGCTATGCTTCCTCAAAAGGGTTCATGCATTAGAGCTTACCTGTGCCGCTAGGAATGACATAGTCCTGTCAACTCAATGCATAGAGCGTTCAAACAAATGTTATGTGTGTTGCTAGCGGGATCGGAAGCAAAGACAAAGCCTGGTGCAAGGTGAGGAAGAGAAGAAAGCTCAGGCAAATATAAGGGTCCAGAGATTTTGAGAGCTCAGAACAGGCTGATATTGCCTATGGCTTTGGTGTAATCTCCACAAAATTACAAGCTGGTAACTCATGCTTGATGGAAGCAGCGGAGTGTAATTTGTGAACCGCCTCTTGCTGCCTTTCATGTCAGTGAGATGGAACTTAGCGTTGCTCACAGTCATTCACCCAAAAGAGATGGGACTTTCCCAAGTTTTTCTCTTAGTTGACAGTCTTCTAACTGGGACAGTGTTTTAGAAATATCATCACAATGGATTTTTAAACTAGACTTTTTGATGATCTGTTATCCTTTGTCATTTTTGTTCTTACTGCTTTTTTTACCGGAGGAAACTAAAGTTCGGTTGACAGGATCGACCGTAAACACTGGTGGACTGAAAGGGAGTGAAATGAAGGCAACGTATTTTGTTGCTATGATAGCACCACTTTTTGACAACTGAGTTCTAACATGGGGAAATATCACACCCCTGCTGGGGGATCAAACTGTGCTAACGCATCAGCTTTGAGGCCAACCACAGACTTCTCCTTTGGAAAGAGCAGCACAAATGAACCACTGCTGTATGAGGTTATGCTTTCAGCGAGCAGAAATACTGCATTCAGCCTCACCTCACAGCTTGCTTCGAAGTACCTGGGAGCAGTTCAGCAAAAAGGCCAACTACAGCAGCAGGGGGATGTGGACTAGAGATGTTCAGCCGGTAGGCGTCTGTAACCTGGCTCCAAGTAATATGGTCTTGACTCGGTTATTCATCTTCACTGAAAAAAGATGCTTCATCTTATCTCTAAAGAAAAAAGCAAATTGCCTGATGTTTGCAGCAGATAACACATATCAGGGTGATATATTTACAAGGGGAGGAAAGAACACAGTCAGTGCCTGTTTATTTATTGTTTCATGAATTACAAAGGCTAAATAGACTAAACACTCCTTCACTCCAGAAAGAAAAGCAGTGCCAGAATGTGCTGGAGAAATTAGCCCTCATTAAGGTTCAGACCGTTATAATGTTCTCCTCCAGTCAATGACTGAGATACATCATAGTTCCAAACAGTGATACTCACAGAAAGGCCTCTCCAGCTATGAAGTCAGCCTTGTGATAGAAAACCCTTCTCTAAGACTTACTAGTAGATACCTTAGCTGATGTTTCACGCTACGGCAGGTGTGTGTGTTCTGTGATGTGTGGCATGTAGATTATCAGCAGTTTGTGCGTTGTCATTTGCAAGTGAATGTTTCACGTAAGTTGAGAAAGACGTGTTACACATCCAGAATGCTGCATCAGGTGTCCTGCACCCTCCGAGGCCTTTTGGCTGTGCACTAGAGCCAGTGACAGTTAATATTTTCATGCTCTCAAGGTGAAGATTTCAGCAAAATCCCCAGAGGACTAAAGAGGGATAAACAATGCAGTGCCCTCCTGCGCAGATACAAGTTCAGTATAAGGAGTATAAGGAATAGGGAGCTGAAAGGGTTGATTTGTAAGATAAAATGTTAAAAAAGCAACATTTAAAAGCATCTAGCAATACTGTACTGAGAAATGAACCTACAGTAGGAGGGAAACATCAGAGGAGAATTGGTTGCGTATCATGACACAGGAGGATACACGGGGGGAATTCTCAAGGAGGAAATTTCAGCCTGCATAGCAGGACATGTTCAGTAAAGCATGAGACTGGACGTGGCTAAAACAAAAACTAGCTTGAGCAATACACTAGAGGATGTATCAGAGTCGTATTCTGCCTTGGCAGCATGAGAGAATGGTTGCCCAAATATTGGTTGGGTTTTTTGGTTGTTTTTTTTTTTCAGCCTTTGCAACAGCAAGGAGCCAGATCAGATACATTAAAATTCACGCTTGTTCTCAGGACCTGACCCACCTTCTCTTTAGCTATCAGCCCTCCAGCGCTGTCAAATTGCGAAGGACCAGCTGGAGCAGGTGTCAGCAGAGATGTATCAGTGCAGAGTTTTGCTGGGGTTTCTCAGAGCAAGTGGCAGGATCTCTTTTATCACGCTGAGCTTTCTCCTGTCAGCAAAGCAGCCAGATGAAATTTCCTTCTCTGGAGGCCTCCTCTCTGTTGCTGTGTAGCCAAAGGATTTTGTAGGCTCCTTTACTGTCTTAATTCTCGTCAGATTTGTATCACTATTCAGATCTGGAAAAAAATCACAAAGCCAACATTAAAACAAAAATCTCTTCGCAGAGACCTCATCAGGGACTTCTGACTTTGATATGTTTAAAAATGTTTTAGGATGTTTTATCTCTGAGCATTTGGAAAGTCTGGACTGAGCTGTTTTGTACTAACTTTTACAAACGCCTGTGGTGGTTAGCTAGCAGGACCACTCTGTTTCAAAGCCATAAGAATAATTATGAGAGCAGAAGCTAGTGTTTCATGGATTCAACCCCGCCGTACTTTCTGGGAGATGCTGAGTTTTAAGTTCTATTGCTATCATAGCTAAAACATGCAACAAAGCCTATCAGCTACTTGACAGGACATCAGGCCTGGACGAAGAGAGCCTTGAAATGAGGAGCTCCCTTTGCAAGACTGGGCAGGCCTGGCATACATGGAGGAATATATACAATGCAAGTCCAGCTGTACATTGCTGGTTGCTGCCCACACAGTCTTGCTCTAGCACCACCAACACACAGTGTTCGTCTTGCTTGTAGAGCCACTGCAGGGCAGGAACCTTGAGAGCTGTTCTATCTGTAAGTATCTGATCTGCAGCCTTTGGTTCGTGGGGAACCAATGGATCCTGCAAGGAGAGGGAGGACTAAGAGCAAGGTTGAGCTCCAGCTGTCAGCAACTACCGAGAGGCAGGAGTTGGCTTGTATTCATTTGATTTATTGTCTTCTCTTACATAAATGCAAGTTAGGAAACTCTTGCATTGCTTTAAAATAAACCAACTTTCTCTACTGAGCTGGAAATTCAGACTAGCTGAATCTCTGTCCAGAGCTGCTATTCCAGGCAAAGGAATTGGTATTTGATATACAGAGGTGTTAATGAAACATTTCAGATGGTAAGAAGGAAATTATCAACAACCTCTATCTGTAAAAAAGATGTTACACCATGGAAGTTGTGAAACACCACATAAAGGAACAGTCCCACACCCCAGCAACAAACACCTTTGCAACCAAATGCCAGTGCAGTCCTTTGAAATGCCAGTGTTAATAATACATGGATATAATTTACCTTTTTTATTATAACTTTTAAAAAGTCCTAGGTTACCTTAGAGACAACAAGAGTGGAGGAAGGAAAGCTGTTAAAAAGAAAAAAAAAAGGGTTAACTGAAGCATAGGATTGATGTATGTTTGTTGGGCTGCATGAGAGCTATCCAGCTGGAATCGGCATCAGCAGTCCCATTGACGGGTGCTATGCAAGTGATGTCTCTATTCATAGGGGATTAGACGGCTGTCTGGCTGCTGGCTGAAAAATCATTATTTTTAGTGCTGTGGCCCTCTAGTCAGTTTTCATTCTCCTCCTGACAATGTGCAGTTGGGATACATTTTATCTCCCCCCTCCCCTTATACCAGGTTTTGAACAAATAGTATTCTCTCTGGTTGTTAAGCAGTTTTCTCTGGCCCTTTTTGATTGTTTCCTACCAGAGAATGATGGATTTGGTCATTTCTAAGGACCTTCCCAGCTGTTTTGGACACGGAGACAAAAACAAGATTGGAGAGATTCGTTGATATTATGGAAGATTAGCCTGGGGGTTTAAGGATTTCTTTCAAAAAGAAAACTCTTTTTTCCAGTTTGACTCTTCCCTGGTGTGCGTGACTAAAACACCCGTGATGTGGAATCAGTGCAAAGACTGGGGGATCTAATCCTCAGCTGCTGTAAGCCAGCATTGTCCAGTAACACCTGCTGGCAACCCACCCGAGACAGAGGCTGTGTGCTTGTTTGGGGCGAGGTGATGCACAACACGGCATTTCTTCTCTGATTTTTCATCAAGAGCCAGCAGCCAGGAAAAACGGTTGGGCTTGGTGATCTTAAAGGTCTCTTCCAACCAGATGATTCTGTGATCTTCTTTGAGCCAGGGGTCTGACTGTGCCAGCTAGTTGGTGGCATTGGTTTTTCCTCTGGTCTCCCCCTCCCGAGCTTCTCTCAGAGCAGGGCAAAGTCTCCCAGCAGCACTCAGTCTATGGTTGGAGGGCATAGCTGTCATTCCATTAGGCTTGGCTAGGCCTGCCTTAAAGCATGTCATACAAATTGAGGGGATCCAGCATATTGACAGACAGATATTTAGCATGTAATTGCACTGAAAGTGCAGCACAAAAGCTCTGGGAGGTAGGAGAGTGGAGGATTTGGATTGCATCAGATCTAGCTGGAGTGAGGTTTGGACTTTTTTTCCAAAGCGCATTTGAGCTCCATAACAACAGGTGTGATGGTGAGGCACAAATACATCATTCCACAGCCACGGGGGCACTGTGTCAGTCCTTCAGCCTGCCCCGTCCCCCTGAAGAAATCCCGTTTGAGGCAGTATCTGTTACAGAGCAGGCAAAACCATTCCCTGGGCTGGTGCACAGATACATTTCTCCAAGGGAGCTGAGCTACACATCTCTGGCTCTGTCAAAACATGGCCTCCTGTCCCCTAGCCTCACCCATGCAGCAATGAATCCCAAACACCTCATGCACCACAAGTTTTATATCATAAAGCTGGAATATGTTTGACGTCTATCTGGCAGTATAGAAAAAGGATCATTTTAATTGCTGGGCTTTAGCATAGCCCGTTAAGGACCAATTCCATTTCTGCTGAACTCCAGCTCCTGCCTCCAAACGCAATTGCGTTGTTTATGGCTTCATGCTTCTGGGGCTAGTCTGCACCCTTCTGCCCTAATATGGCTTTTAGGAGCCTAGCCTTCAGGGAAGGTCATTGGATCTGGGGACCAAAATTCATTACTAACTTTTACAAAGACAGCTCCTGCTCCCAGCTCATGTCATTTTTAAAATCTTTGCACTAAGTAGCCTTCAGCTGGTGGCATAGCTGGGACATGGGTCCCAGGTCCTTTGCTGGCCCAGGTGCTGCTCTCTCCTGCACCTGCCATTCTCCTCCTACAGGTGTTCTGAAGGTTGTGTCCGCAAACGCTATGAATTATCTCAGGCTATAGTAAAGCTACTAGAGTAAGAGTCACACAGCAACTTTAGAAAAAGCATCTGAACCGGAACACACCCAAATAAACCCTCAAACATGTAGTCGTCTGAGAGGGGGAGAGCTGTTCAAACATATTTTTTGGCGTATGATGAGATTGAAAAGAGAAGGAATCACTGGCTGTTAAATCTTTGCTGTAAGACAGGTTGCAGATTAAACTTCTTATGTCAAATAATGGGGAAATAGGCTTAAACTAGTCACTGGTTCTGTGCTGGTGTCAGGACCAGTGCTGAGGAGAACTTACCGTGCTTTTGGCTGCTTCTTTGCACTGTACCTCTGCTTATAGGCTGAGGTGAACTTCATCCCACCATCCCTCAGCTGGAGTCTTTTAAAGGGAAGCTTGCAAAAGGAAGCCTTTAAAACAGGCTGCTGAGAT
>NW_010406968.1:4354-20823 GCF_000710305.1 Buceros rhinoceros silvestris | reverse complement strand
TTCCTGCTGTTTGGAAGTTTAAAATCTATGGTTTTGAACCTATTCCGAAAGCAGCAGAAGAGAGCTGCAAAAGTAGGGGAAGGACTTTAGTTAACGTTTAAATTAACATTTAGTAAATTAACACTGTAAATGAACATTTAACCCCTCAGCTGATGCTCAGCAGATCCAGGTTCTGTGGTTCCTGGGTTCTGCTACAGACCTTTCAGGGTGTTTGGATACTCTTCTTTCCCTTGTCTTTTGCTGAAAACAAAGTGTCCCTAACTTCAAGTGTATGTGTTCATTAGGCTTTGGAGACTTCAGGGACAGTGACTGGGCCATGGAAAACCTAATTGAATTTATTAATTTGCATGAAGAGGTTCCTTTCCCTAACTCCTACAAGCAACTGAGCAAAGGTGGTATTCCCCAGTGGTCAGACCCCGGGACAGGGTCTGGAGGTGTGCGTTAGGTGCTGTACACACATGTAAGACGGGAATGTTCCTGTCACTGCACAGCTTTCGTGGATGATATAATATTGTAAGGAACTACCTGGAATGTAGCAACAAGCAGGGTGATTGAACATCGGTGATAAGTTCTTGTCATGTTCACTTGATTTAAATTGTTTTAAATGTATCATTTACCAATGTACTATTTAGTGTTTCTGTGAGAGAAAAACAGTAGATTCCACAACCAAGGTTTTTGTAAAAAATTATATTGTTCGGTGCCTCTTTTTTTGAATGCCCAAACTGAGAAAGTTTAAAGGGATCTAATTTCTGCAGGTACCAAGTTGTCCAAAACAGGAAGGCATATTTGAGCATTTGAGTCCACAGATCTCCTCCTTGTTAAAACATAGCTTTCCCCAAAATTGTGGAAGAGCTGCAAGTGAACTAAGAAGTGAAGATAGCATGTGTCCATAGAGGCATGTCCCAGGGAACAGGAAAGGTGTAAGCAATGACGGGATGCACTTTGTTCCCAGCTTATGCAAGGTGAGTTGGTAGCAACTCTGTGACTGGGATGACAGGACTCAGTTTATTCCAGATTAACTGAGGCCAGAGGAGGACTGGGGAATTCCTGTGTTGCTTTGAGACCATCCAGAAAGAAAAGTGCCAAGCAAGTGTAACATGCACATTACTAACCGGAGGCTGTTGCTCTGCTGTTCGCAGCCACACCTTCTATATGCTTCCTCTTTGTGCAGCCCAGGTCCAGGTTGCTGTCAGGGAACATGATAAAGGAATAAAGCTGCAAGTGGGATCATGTTTCCCTTCACTCCTTGTGTGTATATGTGTGAGTCTTTGTTTTTTCTGTGCTGTAGCTCAGGGGGGCTCGTAAATCTTGGAGACGACTGCGATTTTTTTCTCTCCCCCTGTATGACTGATGGTGCAAATTTATGTGTGGTATTTCTCTCCCCAGCCTCGCTCTGTTAAAACGAGACAGGAGGCCAGTAAATTTGCAGTGGGAGCAGTGCAGGGTTGTGGGTCCCTCGCCCCCTCCTCTTTGCAGCCTGAGGGCTGGCTCTTCCTGAAAGATAGTGACTTGGGGGTTTCAGCCAGGGGTGGGATGCTCTTTGCGTTGTTTTACTGTACTGGATGAGCATGCTTTGACCCTCTGCTTCAGCACCGGGTGGTGTTGAAGAGAAAGGTGCTGTTGGGGAAAGATGGACTCTCTCAGGTTAGTAACCAGTGTGGGGAAGGGGGAAATCTTGAGGCGCGAGTTAGGACAAGGTATCCCAGAGCAGAGACCCTGCTGGAGGGCTCTTCCTGCTGCATTTTGCCTTCACTCTCATGATGTGCTGAGATGTGTCCATGGAGGCAGTCTATTACCTCTTGCCTCTTCTAACTGCAGCAACTTATCTAAGACAAAGAGTTTCAGTGTTTCAAAAGGCTGTTGTGTTACAGGAAGGAGCAGGAGGGTTAAAAACTCTTCCAAAATGATTTCATGGAAGTATTTGTGCCTGCTTCTAATTTCTGAAATGTTCCTGAGAGGGCCCCTGCCTGTGTCCCTTTCCTCAAGGTGGAAGGATGCCCTGCACCCAGGCAGTATTTCCTGCCTTTCCTTGCTCTGACTTCAGCTCAATTAATCCCACATAGCTCAACCTGTGACTGGGAAATCCAGCTCAAAATCTGAATGTCACCTTGAATTTGAACTCCTATAGGAGTATTTATCTTAAAAAGTAAGTTATTGTTTTCAAAGCAAATTCCAGGTTTATTCCAGTGCTAATTGCTTTAGTAGCAGGAGCAAGACCTCAAAGTTTTGGTTCCTGGATAGATTTGGTCAGGAATTTTAAATAAAGATGAAATTTTTTTTTTTTTTAGAAAAGTATCTGATTTTTTTCCTGAAGAAGAAGGATGCTCAGGTTCAGAGCAGAGTTACCAGTCAAGACAAGCAGATCTGAGCTGCTCAGCGGTTACAGGCCTTGTACAGAAATGGAAGGCACAGAGTCAAATCTCTGCTGACCATCAGGGACTTTACCCTCTGCTGCCCTCACCTCCACGAAGTGCCCAGATGACTGGTCTGTGAGAGCTTTGCTGTCTGCCTTTTCATAAGCTCCCTGCCTGTCCATTCCCAGCCTGAGGTTTTCTTTATACTTCACCTACCCATGAAATGTTTCCAGCTGCTTCTTCCCAGAGGATACTTGTTGTTTGTTAGTGCTCCAAGGTTCCCTGACAAAAGGAGTCACGTGCAATTATTTAATAGTTTTCTGGGAGGGGGTTGCTGCGTAACCCAACCCTGGGAGTGGTGAAGCTCACAGAGGTGGTGAAATTTGCATCCTCCTGCTGCTAAAGCAGATGCCCAGCTCCTGCCCTGGGAGGAGAGCTAGAGGGGTCAGTCCCGTGAGGAGCCAGCGGGGGCACATCCAGCAAAGAGTAAGGGCAATATTATAGATGACATGCAACAAGTGGAGTTATCGGCAAAATTCTGGAATTCTGTCAGACCATCGCTTGGAAAACAGCTTTTCACTTACTCTAAGTTTTAACTGAAAGGGCAGTAAAAGTTCTTACAATGGTGACTGGAGCTTGCTGCACTCTCTGTGGTAGTGGCTGAGCAAGTAATCTCAGATGTTTATTCCTTCCATGAATTATTTAATTCCAGTAATGCAGTACTTTTTTCCACACATGGTCTGACTGCCTGGCAGTTCTCTGCATCTTCAGCTGCCTGGCATTAGTCTCCTTCCATGCAAAGAGAGTAATATCTGCACCCTTTCCTATACAGAGGAACTCTTGCTCCCATCTGAGCTTTAGGGCACCATCAGTATTAAGATTCACAGACATGCCTCCAGGTAGACTGGCACAGCTGGGCTCCACCTGGGCAGCGAGGAGTTGGGTATGCTGAGCGGGACTGGGGAGACAAGTGAGGACCTGTGGAGATTGGGCTGGGACACTGTTAGCGGTCATGATTTAGAAGGAATTCAAATAACGCTGTGCTAGTTTGTTCATTTCATTTTTGTCTTTCTGATTTGGAAATAATTGGGGTCCAGAGCCAAAATCTGGGACTCTGTCCTGCAGGCTGGTGCCTTCTTCCTTCCATTAGGACACATATTAAAACTGATTAAACAAACATTGTTTTATATTAAAGCACCAGTGTGAATCAGAAACGTGGACAACAGCCTCTCAGAGCTGATTCTCTGTGTGAGCCCAGCATGTTATGTCTGCAAAATCCACAGGTCAGATTCCTGTCTCGGCTGGGCCCTAGGTCTGTTATCAGACCTGTGTCTGTCCCTTAACCTTCTGGCTGACATTTTAAAAGGCGCTTAATGGCCAACTGCAACTAAAAATCCAAAGGAGAAGTGACTCCCCAGGGGAGCTTTCAGCTGCAGGGACTTGGCTGCCACCTTGAAAGCATGCGGGTAACGGTGCTCTCCAGCCAGGCTAGACTGAGTGAACACATCTGAGCTCTGTTATCCTTCCAGAGCATGAAGCTCACCTACCCTGAGCAGTATTTGTTTGCTGGAAGGACCATCCAGACTCTCATAAATCTTAGCATAACTCTGAAGCGGCTTTGCTGACAAAGTAGCTTTGCACCCACCTCCTCCCCCCGGCTCCCTGCAACGTGACTCTTGCACTCAGGGCTGCTAAGAGCTATTTCAGGCCCCGGAACAAATGAAATATTCGTCTCCCCTTTGCCCTGGCAGTTGCCTCCATACCACCCTTTCTCCTTCTCCCTGAGCTCGGTGCTTTAGTGCAGAAATCCTAAGCCAGCAGTGGCAGCTGCAAAGGATGGGAGCAGGCTGGATGAGTGCCACCCTCCAGCCCCCTAACGTCACTCAGCCCTGGCCAGACACCCTTCCTCTCTATGTCCCCCCGATGCTTTGCAGCCCACCTACTACTGCTTCAAACCTAGCTAAGAAGTTAGCCTCAGACTTTGTCTCTCCTTGCCATCATTCCCCGTTAACAAACCATTCCTTTTGTATGGCACATTATCCAGAAATGCCTTGACTGCCCTTTGTGTCTCTTCCCATTTGCAATCTACATTCACCAAGAGCAGGGGCACCCGCGGACTATCCTGTGACAGAAGGGGGCGTACATTGGAAAGGGGACCCAAAGAGCTGCGGAGGGGACCTAAGAGCTGTTGAGGCCTGTGTGTGTAATAGATGCACAGAGAAAGAGGAGATTATATGTAGTCACTGGGCTCCGTGCCATTATGAAACACCAACTGCTGTATAGCATGCAGAATAAAGACAGCAGAGACTGACTTTCTTTGAAGCCTTTGCTTTGGCTATAATTTTTTTTTTCCTTCTACTGTGCCAAAATGCTCTTAGACACCCATCTGCCTCAAAACCAACAATCTCTCCTTCCATTAGCACAGTTAAAGCTTTTCTGCAAGCTTTTAATTTTGAAAAGACAAGGAAAACCAGAGAAAAAGAATGAGCCCAGGACAATCAGACATGTGGTTCTTGTGACAAAAAAGTAAATTGAATTTTAGTCAAGAAATGTGAGAGATTTAGAACAATACATTTAGTACTTAGTGGAATAGCTGTCTGACAAGCAGGTAAAACCAGGGTAATCCTCCATCAGCATGTAAAGCAGACACAGAACAAGCACAAAGAAAATAGAGAGCAAGCTCTTTGTTTGACAGTTTAAATCCGAAGGGTACAATAGCTACATAGGGAAGAATCAAAGACGCAGCAGTAACGACAAGTGAGTGTACAATAGCTTTGCCGTGGGACATGGGTATAAGCTGTCTAATGCTGGTCAGTGCTGGTGTGGATGTGGCCATAAAACAGAGTTCTCTTGCCAGCACACCAGTGTGTGTGGCACCAGCGAAAGCTTTGGCAGACCTGGGCAAACGAAGCTTTGCAAAGAGCGGAGGCAGGCAGCCTTGGAAGAAGCTAGGAGTGTTAGTTATGGTATTCGCAATTTCTTCCTTTCTTCTGCCAGCAAGTGATGATTTGGAAAAACTGAGAAGACTGCAGCCCCCCATACTGCTCCATGTGCTGGTAAACCTCTGGTGCAAAACTCTTCTGAAGTTTCATTTGCAGAAGTCACCTGCAAAGAACATATTTGTTCTCAGAAGCAGCTGCATGTCAAGTGAGACAGCAGTATTACTACTGCCCTATGCAAAAAACACTAGCTCCTGCAAAGCCAAAGAGTATTAAAGAATTTCAGGCTCGAAGAACTCTTGATACTGCCAGGCAGGCACAAATTTATTTAGCAGAATAGATGTATTTCTGCAAAAGAAACGCTGCATGTCTGCAAAGCCTCTGACGGCCAGGCTCGCAAAAGGGGAACCCCAAGCTAACTCACACACTAGCATGTAATTGTCTCAGGTAGGATTATTTTCTGCAAATGCCAGTCATTTTAAGCCTCACATATGGCTTGCTGCCTTTGTCTTCCAAGTGCCTGCTTGTACAATGAGAATTACCTGCTGTATTATGACAGACAAGTGATTGACATGAGAAAGACAAGTTGGATCTGGTGCTGAGCTTCCTGCATATCTCCCCTGTCTTCACAGACATTTCCTCGGAAGCGAAGGAACTGTCTGTGCTCCTGGTTGCTCAGAGAAAAACATTTATGATGGAGTTTGACTCTTCCTGTGCTGCTCCAACTATGTTCCTGAAGGACTGAGATGTCCATGACAGCCACAGTATAATATGAACAGTGACAGTGCATTGATCGGCTGCTGCCTCCACTCTGTGGCATGTCTGGAACTAGAAAAAAGAGCTTGGATTCGTGCATCGTACAAATGATGTGCTTTGGTACTGAACCTTCTTCCATAGAGTTCCCATTCCTGAAGACCTTGCAGTATCCCACCTGGCAGTAGTTCTTGGTTTAGGCCCAAGAGAAAACCCAAGGGGGCTAGAATTCTATGAGCAAAGGTACTCTCTCTCTCTAGCCTTGAAGTGAAATGTAACTGGAATCACTTTTTTGAATTAAATACAGTTTGTGAGCCACAACATCATTTTTAGTACATGCTTAGCTTATTTATACAAGAATTTAACTTCTTTCCTGGGTAAGGATGCTTTCCTGAACTGGCTGTTAAACTGGATTTTCTTGCAGCCTCTTTGATGATTTTCGCATTCGCATTCGAATGCATTTCGCATTCGCAAAGATTATTTTTACACAGACATCTGCTTTGATGAGTCCTCCAATTTTCAAATCGTTCATGTAGATCCTCTGGTACATTCTATCTTTTATGACTTATACAAGTTTTTTTCTTTTGTAATTATGGTTCTTTACACCTTTTATCCAAGAATCTCTAGTAACTTTCATTAATTATTTAAACAGCCAAAAATCATCCCTGATATACCCTATTCCATGTGTCATCTCTTTTTAAGAGGATAGAAAGCAAAGGAAAAGAAGTTTAAAAATCAGGTACCAAGCAAAAGAGTCTTGGGGTAAGACCAAAGGACTGATATCCCACCCCTCCCAGGCACCTACTGCCCACTGCAGAGTTGTTTGAAGCCCATGTGGAGTGGCAGTGGTGGCACCTGCACAGCTCCCCAGCCTGTAGTCCCTGCACAGTCCATGTCTCTCCTCCCTGGGATCTGTGGGATGCAGTGATGGAGTTGCCATTTACATTAAAAACAAACAACAGGCTGTGGGAATAGGAGCAGCTTCCTTTTCCCTCCAGCCTTGTCAGGCCATTTTGGTGCCGGCTGCGATGAGTGGCTGCACTGCAAGGAAGCCCGGAGAAGCTCAGGGCTCCCAGGCACAGCACTGGCAGCCGGGGAGGATCAGGAAGTCGGGCAGGGGCGAGGTCACCTCTTGACCTCCCATTCGGCAAAGAATGCGACTTGCTCTCAGGCACTAGGGAAGGATTTTTTCTTTCTGCAGCTTAAGATCCCTATGGTTTCTGATGGGAAGAAGCATATAGCACAATTTTAATTTTATTTTCTCAAGTGTTTTTTAGAAGGGAAGATGCCAGTGAAATGGTGTAATCAGCAGAGAGCTTTGGAGAGTGGCAGTTCGCTCAATGGGTTTGCAAGGGCAAAATGTTATCATTAGTATTTCATTATGCCGTATGAAGCACTGAAGTTCATTACTGATCTTGGCATAACACGACCGTAATCATTCAGAAATCTCTAAAACACTTCTAAGTACCACTAATCTCTCAAAAAATGAAAATTATGTTCCACTTTTTCTCTGGAATAGTGAGGATGACAGGACTAGTTGGGCTGGGTGGATCTGCAGCTTTGACCCTTACTGGAAATTAGGAATTGTTGTCCCTCCGCCAGGCTGGGTGAGACGCGCAGGTAGGCACAGCTCTGAACTTTGGGAAAGTTCATACCTGAACTTTGCATCCAAAGCCAACCTGTCCTGTCCAGACATGCACCAGGAGAGAGTTTGGTCAGCACCTGTAGGGCTTGGGTGCGGGTGGGGGTGAGGAGCTCTTGAATAAAATGATGGTGATTAATTATTATTTCATAATGAAGGATTATCACAGGCTTTGCAGCTAAATAACACAGTACTTAGCATTTCTGTGCTGTAGTACTGAGCAAGTTCAAAGCGCTGTACAAACAGCAACTAAATTACTAAAGTGAAGAGATTATTTAATAGCCCATGTCTTTGCATTTCTCAGGAAAGGGTGGGGAGTGTGAAGAAACTTGCCCTCAACATTACCATGCAGTCACATTCCAGGATTGTGGCTCATGTTGTCAGGCCTGTGATGTGCTTGTTTGGCTTTTATATTTGGGAGTCTGTAGTTATGAAAATAAAAGTAAGAGGCTTACCATGTACGAGTGCTCTGCAGTCTTCCTCTTAGTGCCCTGCCATGGATGACTGCGTGGAGAACTCACCGGACAAGCTCTTTGGCCCAAGCAACATAAGATATCAGCCTGGCCTTAAAGTCTGAGACCCTCCAAACAAATTTTGACTCAGCACACCTCACTCACTGTCCTGCAGAAACACCCTGTGCTGACAAATAGTATCAGATTATCTCTAGTGATAACATTTGGATCCCAGCTCCATGTCCCACTGCCTCTTCTGCAGCAGAGTTCTCCACAACTCACAGGGAGTTCATTTTTACAGACTACACTATTTATGATTCCTGGTTTTCTCCTATATTACATTGTATTCCTGTACTTCTTGGAGGGAAGAGTATTATGGCTTTTCTCTCTCTTTTTTTGGTTTTTGTTTTTTTAAACACCACCCACTTGTTAAGCAGCATTATCGTTCCTTTTTAAATATGAAAACCTTAATGGGGAAGAAGTTTAGAATGTTCCATGAAATTACTATAGGGACCATCCGTGGGCCCCATGTTAGCAATGTACATTTGTGCAGACACCCTTTTCCTCAGCCATGCTGGTCTACAAAACTGTTAATGGAAAAGAGACTTCCAAATCTGCAGCTCATTTGTTTCTACGTCTATGAGCAGCCAGGAAAGTTTATTCCGTCTCATTGTTTGTTTTTCCTATCTTGGAAGAGTTTTGTTCGACTCATACAACCAGTATTTACCCTCAACTTATGTGGAAGACTTACCAAGTCAGAGCATATTGAAATTTCATTTATGAAGTTTCTTCCACATCAGCTGATTGGGGGTGAGTTACTGCCAGCAGAGAGAGCTGGAAGGCAGAGGATAAGCTCTCCAGTAGAGCTTTGCAAAGCCAGGTACATGGTCAGGAGGAGACAAGGCATGAGTGTCCTGGGCTTACTGAGAACAGACTTCTGTAAGAGGAAGCTATTCATGGATAGAAAAAACATTGCTAAAATGACATCCTTTTGCTCCTTTCCTCCCAAACATTGCATTATCAAAAATCTAGCAGATGCTAAAACTTTCAGGCCACTACAGAGTGGAATAGCACGTTACCTTCTTCAGCTCCTTCTCTAGTAGCAATTCACCGTTACGTGATTAGCCATCCTCCGTGGATGCTTTCAGAGGGCTTGGTTTTCTCCTCAGTACTTCTCTTCAATAGACACTGAGCGTAAATAAGATTTTAGGGTCTGCCAGAGGGACCAAACTGTGATAGCTGCAGACCGATGCAGATGAGTAGGAGAGCATACTGCAGGGATACCTAAAGTGGCTGCGTATAAACCATCTTGGATTTGGATGCCATCTGGTTACGTTAGCCAAATGAACCTCAGGGTCTGCTAGCTTGTATGTGGTGCTTAGCTCACTCAGACAGTGTATCATGGCATTGGAGGTGCTGGTCTGTGCTGAACCTGAACTTACAGCTTGTGCCTCTGTGGTCTCCAGCATCTGTACCACGCTCGATTTCACAGGGCAAACACACCGGAGGATCCCAGTCACAGCTTAGATGTGTGCTGTTTCTCTCTGCAAATCTCCAGTGCCTTGACTTTTGTTAACTGTATTGCTACTCATTAATTACTTTGGCTTGTGTGGGGAGTGAGGTTCATCCTTAGGCAGCGCCTGCGGTAGCTGCTCACGCCATGGTGCATCTGGCTGGGCGTGCACCTTTTTCATCAGTTTGTGAACAGGATTTTGTTTGACATTAGCATAGCTAATGTATTGACACAAGAGCTGAGGTATTAACATAAAAGCATTGCCATCATTTCCTACTTAATCCTGACAGTAAGAGCTCATAAAACCCGATTAGTTCATTGCCCCTTTTCAGGGGATTTGGTTAGCAATTACAAGTGTTCCTTTCTTTTGTTTTTTTCAACACAGCAAAAGGTTCAGCTAAGTTCTAGAAATGTTGCAATCCAGCAAAAGGTTAGGATCAGGGGATATTTTTCCTATGGGGGAAAGTATTTTCAAACTAATTTTAAAAATATTCTGAGCTTGGCTGATAAGTAGGAATATTAATTACTCTCTAATGAGCCTAACTGCTGTTGTAAGAGCATACCAAGGCACAAGTCCGGTTGCCTATCGGAGTGGGAATAAGCTGACAGGTGCTGATGCAGTGGCTGGATGGCTGTCAGCCCCTGTGAGGTGTCAGAGAAAGTCCCATGCATGTTTATTCGGTGGGGTTTTATACACTAATTCCATCTGCTCTTGGGCTGTTGGGAGGATTTGGCTCTGTTCAAGCTCCGTGGCTGCATGGGTGATGTGGGTGATGACTGCCACGGTTCCAAACTGTTCTAGGTACTGTGAGACATTAATACTTTGCAAAGCTGGGAAAAACAGTACTCCTTTTCTTTCTCTTTTCTATACTGAACCATGCTGAATCCTTCAACAGTTATTTAGTGAATGTTTCCTTGTAAACTTCTCCACTCTGTCCAGCTAGTCCATGTCACTCTGAAGTCCAGCATCCAAAACCAGGGCTGTGCCTGACAAGTGGGGAGGAAGGGTAGTCTTACTGGCGCTTCCCCTCTTCACACAGCCCAGCCGCCTCTGCAGGAGTGTGGAACTCCTGTCTCAGACCCACTTGTGTTCCCCAGCCTCAGCATGGCTGGAAACAGCTCTGTGCTGGGCACTCTTCCTGCAAGGGTGGATGCTCCCTGTGGTCCCAGGGCAAAATGGCCCCGAGCCTGACTCGGAGTTGCTGTACCAGTGCTGCTCAGCGCGGGGCTGTACATCTGCTGGATGAGATCAGGCATCAGGGAGGCTGATGCCTCCACCCAGCCATACCAAGAATTTGGGCAAGTCTTTTGTACAAAGTCCATGTACAAAGTCCATGTGTATATATCAATGCCTTTGAGAGTCTAAGAAGAAAAATCACTTTGTAATTACTCGTTGTTTATTAAATGCAAGTCAGAAGACAGCACAGGAGCTGTGGAATGTTTATGTAGCCATAGGAAAAAACAAGGGATCTTGTTTACAAGACAGAAATGTACCATTTCTAATTCTAAGAGAAAATTTTAACCCTCTCAGTAAATAGCATAGAGAATTCCTTTGCAGGGAAGGTGAGCTTCAGTTTCAGAGTTGGAGATTACTGGTGTATCAGTATCTTTAGGAAAATCTGGTTCTTGCTCCTGTGCAGACTTGATAATCTACAAAAAGTAAGAGGAAAATATGAGCAACATAAATGTGGTCCTGTGGCTGGTGATAATTATTATTTTGTTTTGATTTATCGTTCACAGGAATTTTTTTATGAGAGCCTCACAGGCATAATTCTTTCTCGTGCATAGTTTATTTTTTGCCAAAACGACAAGAGGACAGGATATTTAGCAGAATATGTCTGATGGGTGGGTGGAGAACAGAGGGGATTTGGACTTGTGCCAGACATCAGGAAGGTGAAAGAATGAAAAGAACCCAGCTTATTACAAGAGTGTATTGCTCTTTATCTTGGGAAGGGGTGTTTGCCTGAAGTGGCACTCCTAAGTCATCACAGGATTTTCGTACAGCTCTCCATCTGTTCTCCAGCTCAGGCACACCTTCAGAGGGCTCTTCAGCCATTTGCATAATTGCAAAACCCACAGCCATCAAAATGTATGCAGCAGGCCAAAAAAATCAAGACTTTAAAAATATGATCTTCCTTCTGGCATCTGAGCCTTTAGGATAAATTTGCTTTGTATTTTTGGGTGTTTCCCAGTAACTATGAAGAGCAGCAAGGTGCTCTGCTGTTCAAGGTCTTCAATCCGGCAGCTGAGCCTTGGGATAGAAACAGGCAAATATTGTGAGAGCAAAAAAAAAAAAGTCACAAAGGTTATTACCCAGCAGTTGGGCATGACAGCAAGTTGCCAGACACTATAAAAAAAGCACAGAAGTCACTATGCGGATTTTCGAAGGGGCACTGCCAGGTGGCAAGTGTTTTGGAAGGGCTGTTTGTTATTTTGGATATTAAAATAGAAGTTTGAACTTTTGGGAGTGCTTTTGAAAAATATTCCACTTGCATTTCATCAGCGTGTAGTGCCAGCACTCAAGAGCAGGAACTCGTGAATAAGTTGTCCCAATACCGGGTGAAGGCTCAGATTTCCAGATGCAGCATTGTGGCTACAACTTCTCACCTCAGAAAGGTTTTAATCCTGTGTATGAGATGCACAGCAGTTACGGGATTTACGTACGCGAGAGAATTGTGAGGCCTGCCCTTACTTGCAAAATGGGAAGGAAAACCGTAGGTTCGGCTCACCTGCTCGCTGAGCCAACAGGAGTTTCAGGGAGAGTGTCCATTGCCCAGGAACATGAGCAGTGCTGTCAGCCTGCTGCCAGGAACACATCGCCTCTGCACACAAACGCTGCCTCCAGGCATGGCCTGCTGCATGTTCAGCTCAGGAGAGATTTTTGCTCGGACTGACAGCTAAGGGCTACACAGCCTTGGAGGTGCTGAGCAGCTCAGTGCCCGATGCCTCAACAAGACACGAAAGTGTTCAGCACTCTCCAGACTGAGACCTAGAGCCGGGTTTTCCAGAGGTTTGCAATGCTGCGCACCTGGAGCACTGCATATTTCTGAGACTGTTCATATTAATAAAATACTCTGAAGGAAATGTGTTACATTTTGAGACTGTTAGTAGCTTCTGCAGAATTTCCTCTATTGCTCCCATTGGAGATCAAGGCCAGAGTCTCCAGCACTTTTGTATACCTGACCCCAAAGTGAGTTTTTGCCTCCACAAGAATAGTTTTGGAGTGAGAGCTGTGTCATGGGATGGCCTTAGGGTTCCCTTTTGGCCCTGAAAAGGGATGAGCATGGACCATTTAGGAGGGCATTCTGGCACTGTGTTACACTGGTGGGACTGCTGCGAGGACCTGCTGACTGGCCTATATTTGGAGTTAGCGCCACCCTTTTAAAAATAGAGGTGAGGGGAAGGGCAGGGTACAAGGAAGATTACCAAAATTTTTCCAGGCTGAATAGTTTGAAATATTTAAACAACTCAGTCCATTCTGGTTTACCAAAACTGAATCTGAGGTGAACACCTTTTCAGAAGGAAAATACCAGGTACTAAAAGGCTGTTTGTTTAATCTAGAGTGGAAAGACAGGATAAGAATTAATGGCTGAAAATTGAAGCCAAATAAGTATAAAATTAGACCCTTTTTTTTCTTTTCATCAGTGAGAATGATTAATCATCGGAACAAGATTGTGTACATTTTTGCATTTCTTCCTTCTTCAAACCAATAGGAGGTACTTTTCTAGGAGACTGAGTGGTCAAACACATGGTATTGAACACTGTGTAAGTACCTACATGAAATACTGGGGTAAAGAAAGGTTCACACTGGACCTTCTGATTCTCTCTGGCTGTGAAACTGCCATCTTCTAGAATGTTGCAGTGCTCCACAGCTGTATTTCAAACATGGTGCATGGGTTTAAGGTGGAAAGAAATGCTGCTCAGCACCATGTGAGAGCTCAGAGCATTGAAATGAAAGCAGGCACAGCTCTGCCTTGCGGAGATGGGGAGGCACTTGCACAGCTGTACAGCCTCAGAAATTCCTGGTGGTTCTGCAGAGGTCAGTCCTTCACTCAAAAATGTGTTTCTGATTACATTCTGCCCCCTTGCAGATAACAGTGCAGTCAGTGACAAATCTAGGGGAAGGGAGCCTTTTGGAGCAGCTACCATGCATTTGCCTTCCACTGGGCTGACACAGCTCATCTGGTTTAACTTCTGCATGGCAGCCAGGTGTCAATCAAACCTGTTGCGGCTTTCCTTGGAGAGTGCAGCTTTCCTCAAAAACAGTATGGCTGCTTCACCAATGAAAGGATCCACTCTTCTCTCAGTGATACAACAATTACTTCTAATGACTGATGTCTAGGTCAGACAGATAGAACTCTTGCAAATAAGCAGTGCTTTTCCTCTGCAGCCAAATCCCTGTGCTGTACTGAGCAGTACTAAATGGAGTGGCTTTATCTCTGAGATCTCCATCTGATATTTTAGAAAGCATGCCTGAGCCCTCTTAAATGGGGCAGAAAAGCTTGGCAAAGGCACTTATGAAACGCAGCTGGACCCAGTGGGTCTTTTACCCTCTTTTCTGGGAGAAAACTCCATTTCTGGACAGCTGTGGATGGAGGAATGGATGATCCAGCATTTAAGACCCTTGTTGAGCAACTGCATGACCTAGATTCGATAGGTCAGATCTCCTGTCTGGCCCTGAGCTGACTGCTGTGTTTTGTTATGCCTCTGTTTTCCTGTTGAAAAATGGGGATGGCAAGATTAATTTGTCTGGCGGAGATACGGGCGGATAGGTGATCCAGGGTGCTGGGTTATAAAGTAGAAAAACTGAAAAGTTCTTAGAAAAGCAAAGCTGAGGCCTCTGCTCCACAAGGCTTTTGAGAGTCCAAAATCCAGCTGACACAGGGAAGCAGCCCCATGACAACGGCAGCTGGAAGGTCCCAGGGAGGGATCTCTGCAGACCCCTGCCAGCGAGGCTGCTTGCTCCTTGCCGGTGCGCTCGGGTGATGATACCCAGGAGCCAGGTTTGTAGCTTAGGCACTGACCTCACAGAGTCAATAGGTCGAGGGCAGGCGCCGTGCCCTAGGGTTTCTCCATGGTCCTGGCTGCAGGGGAGATTGGCAAGCAGACTGGCTGGCAAGATCCAGAGCCACACTCCCTTCCTGCCTATGTTGCAAAATGTTTTGGTTTTGCACTCAGTCCAAAACACGATATCCAAATCCTCCATGGAGGAGCATTAGCATTTCCCTGCTGCTCTTCTAAACCCTGATCAGCTCTCAGATATGTAATTTTCACTTTACAGCACTCTTTCTCTTTTATTTTTTCATTCACAACCAGTTTTATCTGGAGTTTAGCCTCAGAGAATTGCCAGTTTTGTTCTAATTACAGGTGACTTCGAGCCAAAACCTCAGATATTATCATGTGTGAGCGGGTGGGAAAGTCAGCAGGGAGAGCAGCGTGCAGGCTGCCTGGCCTCAGTGTCTCACCCAGGGCAGGCACAGGGCTGGGAGTCAGCGGCTGGGCTCTAACCCTTGCTCCCCTCTGCCCCAAACACTATGCTGCAGAGGCAAGCTCCCCGCTTGTTTTTGGGCCATGGCGTGATCACTATATTTACACTGGATTTTAGATGGAGTTTTAAAATCTTTTTTTATCTGCTGTACTTCTCTGCTTGAAGATCCTTGCCCACCTTTGGCCAGGGATGCTGGCAAAGCTCTCTGAGCCATCAGTTCCCCAGTCTTTTCCCTGCAAGATGACAAAAGGTGGTTGAAAGCACCAGGGTGACTGATGCAGTTTTATTTTCAGCCTTCATCAGAGAAAGAAAAGACCATGGAGAAGTGCATGAAGCACGTCTTCGGTGGTGACTAATGACTATTAGACCATTATTGCTGTCAGGTGAACTAGTAGCCAAGCCTCAGACATGTGGTCATTGTCAAGAGGAATTTTTGACTCCCCTCTCAGGAGCACCTCCTCCTCCCCTCCCCAGCCATTAATTACTTCCACCATCTTTCCAAACTGCCAAGGAGTGAGGAGCAGCAGAGCTGGAGATGAAAGGAAGCAGCAGCTGCCCTGGTTTCCAGGTCTTTCAAATAACCAGTCTGTAATAACTTCCACAGCCGAGGGAAATGGGCGAGCTGTGGGAGGAAGGTCAGCACTGAAGGGAGGAAGGCTCTTGCATAGCAATGATGTAGTGGCTCCTAATGGAAGAAACCTGTGGAATTAATCAAGCGTTGTGCCTCATTTGTTAATGACAGCACGCCTGAAATGTGCACCAGCCTTTCTTGTTGGTGGGCAGCTGAGACCCTGGAAGCCTGGCTGGGCTGTCAGCATGGGGACCGGGGTCTCAGTGTGATGGACAAGCCCAGTGGCAGTGGATGCTGAGAGTGACAGGGCGCTGGAATGGGACATGGCTGTCCGTGTGCCTCACCTCTCCAAGCAGTCTGAAAGGAAGCTTGGAGCGAGGCTGGTGCTGACCTCCCATGCTTGGCTTCCAGGCTGTCATGCGTGAAGTCAGTCACGCTCAGTTTCCCCCAGATTAGCACGGGGTATTGAGATGACATTGTTCTGGCTTGCTCACTGCAGAAAGCAGCAGCTCTGTGGAACCAGTTAAGGCAGTTTGGGCCCAGCTTCCATCTCCTCACCTCACACACACACTCCAGAGTTTGGCCTTGATTTCATGGGCCAGAGATGAGCAAGAATCAAAGTGGAATAATTACCACCAGAGCACAGAGCAAGTCCCCAGCCCCTCACCCCCAGGCTGCCTCCATGGGCTGAGCATACAGACTCAGCAAGCGAGGTGTGCTGGGAGAGCGGGTCTTCTGGCATCCTGGAGAGGGGTCG
>NW_010406968.1:1672-4299 GCF_000710305.1 Buceros rhinoceros silvestris | reverse complement strand
GTGAGCGTTTCTTCTCGCGTCCTGGAGAGGGGTGCTGGCTGGCAGGACCCACCACAGCTTCTTGATTTATGGGAGAAATTGCTAACATGGTTTTGGGGAGCATTTGATGTTTGCACCCTCCAAACAGTCTCTACTTTGCACATCCTGGGGATAGCAAAGTCACCCAGAGCTCCTGGATGTTCCTGGGCATTGGTGTCCCTGTAGCAAACCAGCACAGGGGGTGCGTCCAGTCTCCCTGTGCCTTTGCACCCCACCTCACTGCCCCCAGCTGCGCTCTCACCTTTGGCAGTGAATAACTGCCAGAAGCGTTGCTGAAGTTGCTGGGGAACTGCCCTGCTTCTGACAAAGATGGGCAGAGAAATTGGTACCAGTCCCATGTCCCGACCCACCGGTCCTGCCAAGCTGCGCCGTGCTCTGTGCTCCTTGGTCAGAGATGAAGCTTTGGCCCTCCGCGTGTCTGATGTAGTTAACACATTAGGCCTATGCGACTCCACAGAGAATTGCAGATACGAATGGATAGCAAGTAATGTGTCTTCTCAGATATTATAGTCTTCTTATGTATATAAAAAATAACATAGAGTCTTGTTATAGGAAACATATGTGTCCTTTCTGCATAGGCTGGGCAGAATTCTGTTTGAAGAAATGACAGTCTGACCAAAATGCCAAGCCCCATATAGTATCACGTTACACCCAGGAGAGGGGCTGCGTTTTCTGAACCTAAGGCTCTTTTTAAGCTCCAGTCCCCTTCAAAGGAGCACAGCTGCACACTGCCTGGTGGGGAAGGGTCTTCAAAATATCTGTGAGGTCACTGTCTGATCTTGGATTAGTCAGTTACAGCCCCATCCATACCTCAACTTCTCCGCTGGCAAAATTGCAATAATACCTATTGACCTTTCTGAAGATTTTCAAGATCAGTTGCAGAAAATACTACAGGGCAAAACCGCAATATAAGGAAATGTACAAGTGTAGATTTTCTTGTGGTTGTCAATGTCCTGATTCTTTTTTAGGTAACTAACTAATTGGTGCAATGGATTAAGAGCTTTGAAAAGTCAAATGATTGGAAATGATTCCTCTGGAAGATTGGTGCATGTACAGACTGTTTCAAAAGCTGAAGTCAGAAGTGCCTTAAACCTTGCATATTTGTGGCACAAACACAGCTATGTAAAGCTAGGACACTTGAAAAACTGGAAGTGAGAATTGGTGGCTTGGATTCATATTTCCCTAGAAATACCAAGAAATTGATAAACATCCCGTCTGAGGAAGATGGGAGGTGCTGAGCTCTGAGCCCTGTGGAAACGTGGCCTTTAAAAGCCAGCCAAATGCCTTGCAGCATTCCTGTCGCTGCAATAATGCCGCGACAATAATGTCCTCTGGGAGATGTGGGCCCTGTGCCAGTGATGGGACATCTCCAGTCACACACTACCCCAAAACGGCAGCTCCCGGGCTCAGAGCCTGGGCGTCTGCAGGTGCACCAGGACACCTCATCCCTGGGCTGATGCTGCAGCGTGATTTAGGCAGCCCAGAAACAGGGCTTCATCAGCTCAGAAGAACTTCCTTGGAAGAAGGCAAAGGTACCATGTGCCTTTTAACACGGTGGTCTCAAGCTGTGCTTAAGCTTTAGGCAGGTAACATGGCCATGTGGACAACCACAGATTCCCCCTTGTGCGCAGTGTGCTCTTGGCAGAGGAACCTGACATCCCGGGATTCTTTCATAATCGCCTGGTGTCTGTGCGTGCATCTCGGAGTGAGCCCTCGCACTTTTTTTTCTTTTTCAGCCCAGTGATAAATTAAAGTCTTTAGTCCCATTAAAGTATTAAATTTTAGCTAAGTCCTTAATTAAGCCCTCCTTGCTTTAATTAAGGCATTAAGATGTAATTAAAAGTTAACACATTGGCAAAATCTCCTTTCTCTTCTGCCTTAACTTCACTGGAGCAGGTTGTGGCCCCAGATGTCAGCTGATGCTGTAAAATCAGGAGAACCTTTCTGAATGCTTTCCCCCATGTGCGTGAGCAGGCTGAAGTGCACGCCAGCACTCGTCAGCAGAGCTCTGCGATCGACCGGTGCATCCAGCATAGCTTTTCGCTGCACGTCAGGGTGGGTGCAGTGCACTCAGCCTCTCCTCCCAGCATCTTTCCTCTGGGCAGTGGGGCAGAGCCCACCCAGGCTCCCACCCTGGGCAGTGTTCCCCAGCACCCCACAAGGAAAATCTACACACGTGGCTTTGCATGCTCCCCGCCAGGACAGTCAGTAAGGGCACACTGACATTGCTGGGTCTCGTCTTTAGGTGCAGGTTTTGGTTCCTGGACTGGTGAGACATAAGTTTCCAAGAAAAGGTTTTCCAAACCAAAAACTTTGTCCCCTTCAAAACCAGATTGTTGCTATTTACCTGGGAGATCTTGGCTTTGCTTCAAGCCCCAGAATTAGTGGACACATTTTTTTTATTTTAAATGGTGTATAGTAAGCCAGGCTCTTGGCGATGACAAAGACCTACACCTGGAGCAGGGAAGGGTGGGCTTTCAGCTTGCTCTGGGTGGCTTTGTGCAGCTCTCACAGAGACGTATGAGGGAGTCAAATTTGGATTAAAATCCCACCCTTGGTGCAAAATTAAAATAAAAGTAGGAGAATTT
>NW_010406968.1:582-1602 GCF_000710305.1 Buceros rhinoceros silvestris | reverse complement strand
CAGCAGGAAAAAAAAATCTAGGAAGCGCCAAGTATGTGTGAGAATTTGCCTTGTAGTAAGCTCACTACCTGAGAACTTCAGCGAGATACAAGAGCTGAGGTTATCAACCAGGTTGCAGCTGGCTCAGTTCCAGGCTGGTCCAGCAGAAGCCCAGTGGGAGAATAAGCTGGAAAATTTATCTGAGCAAAGCTCTCCTGGAGTTGCTGGTGCCTTGCTGAAATCCAGTATGGATTTCTTGACACTTCAGTGCTCCCTGCCTTGGTTGTTCAAGGGGAGGTGAAGCACTTGGGCATGGAAGGCACAAGCACTGTACTTCATCTTAGTCTTTCAGTCATTTTTCACTTAAATCTTCCATCAAAACCTGCATACTCTGACTTGTCAAAACCAGCTCATCCCAGCTGTCATTGCAAAAGCCCGTTTCCTTGAAGCGGAATAGAATTGGCAAGGAGCAAACTGCATTTTTAATAGATTGCATTTCTCCAGCACTTCTCTTCCAGGGAGCTCAAAGATCTCTCAGTGCTAACAACACCCTTGCAGGTCATATGTTAGTACCTTGTTCTCAGGTCGAGGGAACCAAAGTGCCCAGGTAGAGCAACTCCCAACAGCTCCTCAGCATCACGAGTCTTGGCTCCCGGTGTCGTGTTTTCACGAGGACCCTGGCTGCTCTGCTGCAGAGGTGCACATAGAGCCAGTGTCCGCAGCAAGCATGCTCTCTCCCTGGCTGCACAGTGGGTGATCACCTCACCCCTTTTGGGAAAGAAACTGCAGGTCCCAGGGGGTTCTGGCCAGATGCATACTGACGAACTGCAAAGCTGTGTGGCCTCCTTGCCACAGGAGAACCCCATGGCTCTGATGCAGTGTCCCGCATCATCTCTTTTCTCAAACATTAAGCAGAACAACTGTTAGACCCTGCAAAGAACAGAAGGCTGTCCCAGGGTCATGTGTGTTTGGGCTCCTACGGCAGTGACAGCTTCTTGAACACCAACTCTGCAGCACCCGCTTGGGCCAGCAGACTTGACC
>NW_010406968.1:0-445 GCF_000710305.1 Buceros rhinoceros silvestris | reverse complement strand
CGCCTTGGTGAAGCGTACTTGGCCGTCTTCCTGCCGTTGGCCTTGTGACTGGCTTGCTGTGCTGCGGCTGGGCTCTGGGTGCTCCTGCAGGCCACGCGCTCGCTCGCTTACCCACTGCGCTGCACAGATGAACAGCTTTAAGAGGCTGGGTCCAGCACTGCTTGCATTTGTGCTTGGACAGTGACCCTTGGGGTCAGTGGAGCTGGGCAGGGAGAGGGAATCTGGCGCATTGTGTAGTCACAGCTGCCAAGTTCTACCTCAGCAGAGATACTGTGAGAATTGTAATGCTTTTTACATTACCTTCCTGTATAATTGCGTTTAAATTCTGACAGAAGTCATTAAAGGTTGCGCTCGAACCAGTACAAGATGGCAAGTGACATGAAACCAGATCTGCAAAGGAGATTTCTCGGCAAAAACGGGAAAAAGCCCATTGTTGGCAGCAGCT
>NW_010406967.1:0-13401 GCF_000710305.1 Buceros rhinoceros silvestris | reverse complement strand
CAGGCCGCTGCGCCGGTCCGAGTCTTGGCTGGGGGCCGTGAGGGTCCTGGGCTGGCCCCGGCGCTTCTCCAGCAGAGCGGGCGCCCTTTGTGCTGCTGGGAGGGTCCTGCGGAAATGGCAGTAGGGCCGGCTGCTTACCTGGGTACGGGCAGGGGGAAGCGGTTCTTTCACTTTCGGGTGGAAAAGGTGCTGTTGCTGCGCCGCTGTTATTGAAAATGTCTCAGTCAAAACGAAGTACTGGCAGCAACTGTGCGCCTGGAGTTATATTGTTCAAATAAGCTGGCAGATAATGATACGAAGGTTAGTTTCTATAATTTTCGTAAAAAGAGTGAAGGAACGTAGAGACAAAAGACCAGTCTTCAAAGGTGGATCAAATTTGGGAAAAAAAAAAATTGAGCCCTTTCAGGTGAAAGGAAGCTGATGTTTTGGCTTTAGGCCCCTAATAACTAAAAGTATGCTGTGTTTCGTTAGAGCCTTTCTGGTACAGGGACTATATCAGGAGTGAAGAGATCTGCGCTTAAGAAGAGCTCAGCAACAGGGGATGTGCTGGATTACTGTTAAATGCTTTTTGCCTTTTTTTAATTTTTTTTTTTTGAGGCCAAGGATATCTAGGCCAAAGCAATGCCAGTTTCTTTATAATGTAGCTATACTAACTATACCTCCCCCCCTCCTTTTTTTTTTTTTTTTTCCTTTTTAATTTTTTTTTTTTGAGGCCAAGGATATCTAGGCCAAAGCAATGCCAGTTTCTTTATAATGTAGCTATACTAACTATACCCCCCCCCCTCCTTTTTTTTTTTTTTGTCCCCCCCTAAGAATTGTGGAGGTTTAGTCCCGGGTGAGTGCAATGTATTCTAAAAGAAAGCTTGAAGCAATAGATGCAAGTCAGTCAGGTCTAAAGACCTTGCGTGATAACATTTTTGAAGCTGGCTGTTTAGTGAGGTTTGTTTGTACAGAAAAACTGCCTCCACAGAAGATCTTACCACTGTATTTGGTTGTGGTGTTCAGAGGAGCTGTTTGGTTCTCAGGAAGCCTAGCTATTTTTGATCTGGTGTGTAACATCGTATGAGATGAGTACCGCAGAACAAAAGGATGCTCTTTGCTTCAAGCTATAATTTGCTTCTGTTCAAGGTTGGAGAAAGACTTGCAATTTAATATAGAAAGGAAGAATGTTCACTGTATGCAAATATTAAGATACTGACTTCCATGGGGGTTGGTTTGTCTTTTCTTCTTCTAATGTAGCAATTTCTGATGGCTAACAAGTTGGATACAGCAATGTGGATTTCCCGTTTGTTCACAGTTTATTGCTCAGCTTTATTTGTCCTGCCTCTTCTAGGGTATGTATTGTGATACTGTAAAATAACATTAAAAATGCACTAAGTAACTGCACTCCTTTTCATGGAGTTGTTTTCCGTGGAGGGGTAAATTTCTGTTATTCAGCTTTCATGGGTGCTTTTTTTATAAGAGCAGTTTACAGACTTTTAGATTGGTTTAAAGCACTTTTAGGTGTGTTTGGAAAATGCGTTGAGCAACTGTACAGTAGTGGCAAATGCATGTGTAGTTATGGAGTAATACAGCGAGTTGTTTTACCTTTGGCACCTGCAGTAAGTCAGTGTTATCAGATGTTGAGTTGTATTTTGGTAATAATGCTTAAATATTATAATGTAAATACTTCAGGTATTGTGCAATTGTGATGCAATTCTCAAGGGTGGAAGGCTTCTGAACAGGGGCTGGGTTCACATGGTAACATCTCCTCTGATGATTTGCAGGTTGCATGAAGCAGCAAGCTTTTATCAGCGTGCCTTGCTGGCAAATGCTCTTACTAGTGCCCTCCGACTACACCAAAGGCTACAGCACTTCCAGCTTAGCAGGGCATTTGTGGCCCAGGCTTTGCTGGAGGACAGCTGCCACTACCTGTTGTACTCTCTTATCTTTGTGAATTCCTACCCTGTTACAAGTATCCTTTACTTGCGTCATCTTGGTAAGGTTTTTGAGTATTTTTAAAACTTCATTCTTTTCGTCACCTGTGCTGTGATTTGAAAAACTAGTTTAAACTAGGTTTGCTATTCATAGAACATACTCTATGTAAAATAGGAGAGGCTTATGTTGATTGATCCATATTCAGGTTAATCACCTCTAACTAGTGCATTGCAGTCTCTGGCTAAGATTTTCTGTTCTTGAGACTTAAGTTTGCTGGATTTTGTGACCAGCTCCAAATGATACTTTGAGAAGTTGATAATCGTTATTTATTACCACTACAGGGGTTTTGTCCTCAGTGTAAGTAGAACATGTATCATATAGAGAGACATGTATTATTTTTCAGATAAGTTATTAAACAGATAAATACTCCCGTGGCTTGTCAAAGGTGACATATAAAAGCTGACTCTTCTTTGTGCCACTTTGTATGTACGCTTAATATTCTACTCTTAAAATGTCTCTGGCAGAGGAGTGTCTGTGTTCTTGCTCCTAAAATCTGATGGCTGGCAGCTGCATGTTCTTTGGTAAAGAAATGCATTTTGTAGCATCTCGTGAAAAAATATTATGACTACATGTATTTGGTAGATTATGTAGTAACCTCACATGTGTCTTTCATGAAGAAAGAATGCATTTTAATAGTGATGCACTGTCCTACTTTTGCATACCCACACACACACACGCTTTGAAGTTAATAAAAATGCATAGCAAAGAGGTGTGAGAAGCAAAGTGAAGAGCTATAAATACAGATCTTGGACATATAGATCTCTTAATCCAGTATAGGTCATTCCAACCAACCTCTTGCAAAGAGCCGTCAAGCTATGACTTGTATGTTAGCGTAACCTCATGGAGAAATTAAGCACTTGTGCAGCCTATGATTTTTCCTTATCGCTTGCTTCAGTGAGTATTTTCCCAGTTCTGCTGTTCTCTTTGCTTCATGCTGCCACATATACAAAGAAGGTTCTTGATGTGAGTATGATACGTTGTGTGATACGATTAATACTGTTGGTATTCTTGGGGTTTATAAGCAGGTTTGAGTTACAGCTATGCTTTCCTTTGGCTGTAGCAGAGGAGTTAGAGTGAAACTGTTGTATAGAATCTCAGCGCAGAATCTGAGAAGTTTGTTTTTTGGGTTGGCATCCACCCTTTCTGTTATGACTCTCTGTGTTGGAGAGGATGCTAATTATTTTTCTTCAAATGCTGCTCTTTGAAGGAAGCAAAAGCTGTGTAACAGTTAAGTTGAAACTTAAGGCCTGTCTTTTCAAGATAAACCGTATCCTGTGAAAGCTAATGTTCACAGAATCATCTGGTTGCAAGAGACCTTCAGGATCACAGAGTTCTAGTTTAGTAGTAAAATAACCAACTACAGGGTGAGGAAGCAAAATACTTGCCCGTTGGACCAGCTGCTCAGTGAACTGCCTTGTGCAGCTTAATATAACAGCCTTTGGTGTTCCTAACTGGGCTGTCTTGTTGCCATAGGCACTCCCTTGTAGTGGGCAGAATAAGGCTCATGGCCATCTCTGTGCAGTTGAACCTGAAATGGGTGGGTGAGAGAATTGTGGCACCTCATGGTTTTAATTGAACTCTCTGTAATTATGGAGTTATAAGCTGCTGGTAATTTTCTTTGGTGTAATCTCAATACCTTTAAAGGATCTAGTCTTAAAAGGCTGAAATGAGTTGTAAATGGTAATTGTTAGCATTCAATTTTTTTCTGCTAGAGAAGGTGGGTGTAACTTGTATGTTTTCTGGCAATCTTTTTCTTTAAAGGCACGAAGTTCAAACAGTCTGCCATTTCTGAGAAATCTTTTAGAGAAACTGAATGCTAATCAGCAGAATATTCTAAAATTCATTGCTTGCAATGAAATTTTCTTGATGCCAGCTACGGTTTTTATGCTCTTCAGGTAAGAATTACGATAAATATTTTCAGAATTAGTAACTTCCTACACAAAATTGCTTTTGGCATTTCAGTTCTGTGTGGGTCACAGATGTCCATTTGTATGGTTCTGGCTGACCAAGGCTTTAACTTAGAGTTAAGTGTATTAGATTTTTGAGACTTTTCAAGTTCTTGCATTGTGAAATTGAAGTATTCACTCTAATACAGCTGAGCACCAAAAAAACACTTTCCTTTCATAGCATGGATGACATTGTTGGATCAAATCAAAGTTTTTTTTTTAAGCCTGGAACTTGCATTCTCCTACTACTGTTCAGTAAGGTTAATTTTGTTTAGTGTAATAGAACATCAAGATCTTTAGCTTCACTGAAGGTGAACTCCAGAAATTTAAGTGGCATGAAATTCCATTGTGCTATAAGTGTGCAACCAGGAGTAGTTTATATCCTCTCCTGTGTTACTTCTGACCACTGACCCTTGTGGCTCTTTTTTTTATTTTTTAATTCTGTTTTGTTTTGCCTGCTGTGCAGCCTGTTAAATTCATTTTAGGGATCTTGAGCACATGCATGTCAGAATCATACTGAAGTCATATGGGCGTAACAACCTGCCAGTCACTGAAGTTTGGGTCATTGCCTTTTAATATTTGGAGGGGGAATAATGCCTTTTGTTCAAGTCATAGCACAGTGAGAGCATTTGTCATGAGTGGTCTCACAGGCAGCAGAAGGGAGGCTTTATGTTCTTGGAAGCTAACAGAATGCATTATTTGTCTTTATCTTTTGATATGTCAGCTGAACACTTCAGTGCTTCATTTAATGCTGCTTACCAACTGACAAACGCACTCTGTATCCAGTATCTGAAACTTTCAAGGGCTTTAAAAGTCTCTTCAGGAGAACTTTTTTTTTTTTTTACTCCCCTCTCTCCTGTCTATGGAGAATTTAGCGTATGAAGTATTGCTACTTGATACACCATCTTGTAGACACTGAATCTTATAAAAGATCATGAACTAAATTTTAAAATCATGTAATGGTTAAATGCAGCTATTTTAAGAATTTGTTTTTTAAATTGTTTTAGCATACTAAATTGCTTGTAAATACTATACAGATGCAAGATTCCTCTTCCCTCTTACAGCTCATTTTCCTTTTCACTTTATATTTTCTGTCTTTTGGGTAGACATTGCTCATACTTGAAGGAGCTCTGGTTACTGGAATTGTCAAACAGGGCTTTTTAATATTGTGTTATATAAAGAAGCCTCAGTCGTTAAACTCATGGTGTTTCTGTGTTTTTCTGTGTATGGTTTGTATGCTACCCTTTCACTGTTTTACAGTACTGTCATGTGAAACAGCAGCTTTGTAAAATATCAAAACCTAATTTCAGTGTAATTGAAATAACTGGATATCAGCTTAGCATTAACATCTCAAAACATCTCCAGAGTATTCTGAAACGTTTTGCAAAAGATACTAGAAATATGGTCCAGATATTCAAAGTGCTACGAGTAGAGCTCAAAAAGCTCGTTGTAGCTGGACTATCTGACAGCCAATTTCTGTGCTCGGCCAGCAAGCTTTTTTGAACAGGCGTCTGCCATCAATTCTGTGATTCTTTGCCTTCCACCAGAAATGGGGAATATACAAAAACTTCATAAATAGAGAAGTGCTGTTCTTGTATTGATATTATAACTGCTTCATTGAGCAGTTGTATTCTGTAATTTAAGTTTCTGCTTTTGTATGGTTATGTACTTTTCCTTCTCAAATCTAGATTATCTGAACCAATGTGACCCTAATCTAGCTTTTTTTTTTTTTGAGCCTGCGTAGTTTGCTTGCTTGTATTAGGAAAAGTCCTAATTTTTTTTTTTTGTCAATATTAAGCTCTACTTCTCTATTCTCTTTCAGTGGGCAAGGGAGTCTGCTCCAGCCGTTCATTTACTATAGATTCCTTACGTTACGCTACTCCTCTCGGCGAAATCCATACTGCCGGTAAGCATTAAATTGATTTCAGCAGTTAATGTTTAATTGCATAGTGTCTAGGCATTCAGAAATTTTTCATTTTGAAATAAATGCGTAACTCGTAATACTAAATCTGCAAATGGTAATTATAGAATGTGGATACACCTGGATGCTGAGAAAAAGAACAGCTTGTTCAAGGTTACGTTTATTTCATGTAACTGAACTTTTCTAAGTGTGTCACTATCCTTGAATGTGAGCTTTCAGAACATGCTCACATAATTAAAACTATGCTTTGGGAGAAGAAAGTTTTTTAATTTTTAATCATTTACCAGAAAGATATGCTTATTTTTAGATTCCAGGCCTATCTAGGCTAGGTCTGTACATGAACAGGCACTTAAGAACCTATGTAATGTTGACAGAAGAAAAATCTGTGGATGATCTTAAACATGTTTTTATTAGCTCCTTTAGTTAAAGTTGTAAGTCGTGTTAATTATAACTGAAATAAAGGCTTATTGATTTTGTTTGAAAGTTGGTCAAGCCAATGCTGTTGAGTTAAACTTTGAAACCATAAATATTTGTATGAGGATTTGCTCAGGTCAGTGCTTTGTTGGAACTTGTCATGTCTTGTCTTCTAATAGTTGATTCTAGAGTGCCAGACTCTTGCATTCTGGCAAGAGGCAGCACAAACACACAATAGTCTCCCAACTCCTTATGCTATTTCTGATAAAACGTTATTCTTTTTTATAGTGGTTTTTTTGTTGTTGTTGAAGGTGGAATTTTTCTCCCATCTATATCTGTGCTCAGCTGGAAGCTGCTGAACTAAAGTTAATTAAAGTGTTAATGTTTAAAGGACCAGAATTCTGAAGCTGTTGCAAGATACTGCAAAACTGAGTTGATCTAAAGAACTTGCTAACTAGAATATGTGGGGGCTGTTGAGAAAATAAGTGAACGAAAATGTTAGATTTAGATGAGACTTACTTCTGATAAATGCTGTAGGATTTTAAAACTCTCTTTTAAATCTGATTTTTCAGGACTCTCTTCACCGAGTTGAGGATTGTTGTTGAACACCTAATAATGAAGCCCTCATGCCCTGTTTTTGTAAGAAGACTATGCCTCAGCAGCATTTCCTTTATAAGCAGATTGGCACCGACTGTTGCGTAGCCACATTTCAGGCACTTGTTTTGTGAACATTATGAGCAGCTGGTACTTCTGCTGATGATTATAATAAATTCCTGGTTTTACACTGAGCTCACTTCAGGCTGTATAAAAATATGTATAAGCTTTTCTTGGAGATAATATGAAATTTAGCGTATCAAAAACAAGTCATGGAAACTTACTGTGCTGATTTGCTAATTGGTGACAAGATGTAGCTGCATCCTGTCCAAAACATGCCCAGCCATACAGAATTGGTTTCTTTGGTGTGGTTTTCTTTTTTTTTTTTTTTTTTACAGGAATTTAAGAAGCCTGTGCTCAGTAGGTTTATGTTAGTTGGAACTGTAGCTGCTGTAGGATGTCTCCAGTGGCCAGCAGTTGGTATGCATACCTATGCAGTGCACTTCGGACAGTATTCTTCTGCTTACTAAATGTATCTGTAGAACCGTTTTGTCTAAATGACTATAGTCAGTGTAATAATGTGGCCCACTTAGATTTTGATCCTTTTTGTTAAAGTCAATCAAGCTGACGTAGTTAACACCTTTTCTGAAGATGAGGCTATTTTTGTTAGTACTACTTAGAAAGAATTCTTCCAATTTTCTGCCTCGTGACATAATATTACATTGTGGAAAACTGTGCAGTTACCCTGTCACAAGAAGATGTTTTACCAAGCCAAACTGCTGACCTGTAGGCTTTTCAGACAAAGATGCAACGCTTAAACTTTTAACCATCTCTTGAGGGAACTAATCAATGTAAACGAAGTAACTTTTGCAGAATCCTTGCAGGTTTGTTCTTGTGTCTATACAAATGTGAGACCAGTAATTCAAGCATGTCAGCTTTCCAGAAAATTAATCTGTAACTAGCTCTATATAAATTGTTCTTCCAGTTTCTGAGACTCTCATTGGGGTGGGAAATTTGCATAAAGGATTGCACCTGTTTAGGCAGCTTCTGAAACAAATGGGTGTAGGATTTTTTGGCATAAATCCATCTGACTGATCTGAAGCCAGCGTCGTGACTACAGAAGTGAATATTAAATCGAGTGCGGATTGTGCATTCACTCAGCAGCTGAAAGTTATGTCTTGGAAAAAGAATATTACCTGGCTGAACGCAACTTCTTTCTAGAAATGCAAGGTAAAGTATTTGCTGATATTCTGTAATTAATGTTAGTATTCTAATTGCATAAAATTAAATGGGTTTCATTGGCCTTTTGTAAACTTCTATAGCACTGTACTTTACTTTTTCTTGGTCAGAGAATTCTCATCTGAAACGCTTCTGAAAACAGTCTTGAAGCAAAGTATTTTCCTGTAACTATTGAGCTACCTTGTTTGTGATGTAGATACCATTCAGACTTCCCAGTTGTATTAGTTTGTTAGATCAGAGCCATGTATTTATAAACCTAATTAATTTTTTGCTCAACCTCTTGGTACTGATGAACCAACTGGTAATTGAATATGATATTCTTTACTACTTGTCTTGCTCTCTGAACATGATTAGCTATTTATAGAACATGTGCACACTGCAGAAGCAACTGCATGCAGTAATGCTCTACAGCTGCTAAAGATTTACGAGATTCACTATATGTATATCCTGTAATTTGAGGATTTTATAAAAACTAAAATTTCTACTGCAATAAAAGGAATGTTAAATGTAATTTGCTAGGCTCTTCAAGCTTATTTTCTCTCTAGCAGCACATTAATGATGCTTGAACCTGGAAGTTGAGCAGAATGCTGTCCTGCGTGTATGTGTGCACGTTTTTATATTCCCACTGCTGCTTCTGAATTGGGACATAATGTCTTGTGTGTTTCGAAAATATGTTATAGGAAATTTTTGTCTTCTAAAGTGCAAAAATACATGACCCTTCAAAATTTAACCCAAGAATAAGCACTGCGACAATGGTATCTAATAAGAGCAGAAATCTAGACCTACTTATTATCATTTCAATTCTTCAGCGCTATTCTAGACCATCTTTCATGTTGCATGGTATATTTTCTGAGTGGTGACATCAGACTGTTCAGCTCTTTGCACCACTGTAATTCATTAATTTGGTCATATAAATTGCTCCCCATGCTGGCAGTGGAAGGGAAATAAATACTCCTCTAATTACTGTAAGCCAAATAACCTGCTACTTCTGAGCAAATTTTTACTGTTCAAGACTGCTGTTACAGGTGCAGTCTACTGTTCCTACAGTGGTGTGCTGTTATTAAATTAGAGAGGTCTAAATTGGATCTGATGTATTGCAGCTGTAACTGAAGGATGCTAAGTCTGAAGATCCAACTTTATGAATGGAAGAGGAAGATTAAAAGGAGTAAGTGAATGAGATTTCCATAAGCAGAGAGCTGGAAGAAAGTGCCATGAAGTAGAGCTTATATGTGGAGACTAAATTTCTTGTTAACTCTTCCTATTAAGTCTTAAAACATCTTCCTCCTCTTGATTCATTTTTATAAATGGGATTTGGTTTGGCTAGTAGTATATTCTTTGCTTTGCAGGGAGTTTCTTAAAAAAGGCCTGGGTTTTGCTTGTGGCTTGGTAAAATTTAGCTGTCTCTGTGCCAAGAAAACATGGAATGATGGGGTAAAAATAACTTGCAAGCAAAATAAATAGGGCATCTAACCTGCACTCTGCATCAGCTTTTTTTTTTTATTGCTTTTTTTTTTTTGATCGCAGCCTTTAGGCTGCTTAAGTGATAACAAGTTTCAGCAATTCTGGCAAAACCATTCTGTCCTTGTGCCTGCTTCCTTACCACAGTTTGTATGGCTGTTTCTAGAATAACGAGTAAGTTAAACACATGAAATGCTGGTTGTGTCCTGATAGATTGGGATTTTTCTGGTGAAAAAACTGTACGTTTGTGCTGCTTTGCTGTCAACAGCTAGTCATGGTGCCAGTGCTGTAGCAGAGGTCTGTGGTAGTAGAGAAATTCTGCAACTGACTGTGAGATGCCTGCCAATCGTGAATGTGAAGCAGAGGAGTTTTTTGTCCTACTGAAAGGCCGTCTACCTCGTGGTAATTGTTTATGCTGGCATAAATCACACTGGTGATTGTTTTTGTGTTAGCTTTCTTAAGTTGAAGTGCTGTTGCATAGATTCTGTGGGTAGACCTACCCCTCGCTGTGGACAGAGCTTGCTGTAGAAGTGATGCTCCAGTGTTAAGACTCGGTCTCAGCTGTAGACAAATAAAGCATCAGGACGCACTGGATCTGTTGAATACCTAATGTCAGCTGGGATTTGTTACACACAAAGTAATTCACTAATGCATCCGTTCTTTCCTTTATTGTCTTTAATTTTATATTTTTGTCATTTCTATGCTGTCAGGTTTATGTTCTGCTCCCTTGTTTGATGGATGTTCAAGGGGATCAATATACATTAATACACATTTTAAGGATTTTAAAAACATATTATAATCATGAGTCACTATTTCTCTTTGTTCCAACAGTTTTTGAGCTGCTAACTATATATGTGATAATACTGTCCAAACAGGTGTCGTTGCTGGTTAATTTGTACAGCCTATGTTGGACCTTTTTATCATTAGGCAGTGGTATTGCAACGTTTGCTTTACAGATTCCTGGTTAATTAAGGAAGTACAGTACTTTCTTATTTTGCAGACAGAAACAAGTATGGAAGGAAAGACCATTCTTCTGAGGTGTGTAAGAGATCTAGCAGAGCAGGAAATGAAAATGAGAGAGGGTTGGACGAGCATCTGGGGGGAACCGCGATTTGTTTCTATACCACATATGACTTTGGAAACAGGACCAAATGATACTAATGGCTGCTTAAACACTTTCAAAAAGTAATGTATCTTAACAGTGCTCAGATTAAGGGTAGCAAAGACCATTAAGCTTGTTCTCGTAAAGCACCGTAAAAAACTGATTCCCGAGTGCAAGAGCTGGGTATGGCCCCTGGTATTGTCATCTTTCTGGTGAGGAAAAATAGTGCAACGGAATAAGATCGCAAGGACTTAAATGCTAGATGTTACTAGGATATGCTGTTCTGTTGTAATTGTCTATAATTTTAATTTTAAGTGCTGTAGTGGAAGTATTTGTGGTTAAACTATATATACTGAAATTGGTTAGTGTATCTTTGTACTGTACCATTTCTTGTGCTATAATTTTCTTAACATGAAGAGTCAGGCTGTACTATTTTAAATCACTTTTTAAGGATAGAACTTTAAGCAATCCTTTCTTTCAAAGATGCATTATCAGTATGGTTAATGTAATTGAATTTAATCTTAAATATGGATTAAAAAATATCTTTTGCAGAAAGTGTCAGCATTGCTTACTAATTTTTTTGCAGGAGATAGCTCTGTGATAATAGCAGATACTGTGCAGGTAAGGGAGTTTCGTTGCTTAGTTCTGTGCCATCCAGCTGGTACAGACTTCTAAAATGAATTGAAAAATTCATCTTCTACTTGTATTCAAGAACTGAGGCACAAAATGCTAATGTAAGAGCTCAGAGGGGAAATATAGTTCTCCTGCGTCTTTGAGAAAATGTGAAGCCCTTTCAAGAAAATCTAATAAACATAATAATCACAGGCTGCTGACACTAAGGAAAAAGCACCTCATTCGCTCTTTCTTTTATGCAGCGATTTACTGGTCCCTACTGATTTTCAAATTGGATCACCGCAGTAAATTATCCATGCCAGTACCTGTGAAAGAAAGCACTGGGATCCATATTTGTTTAGTATTGTGCTTAAATCAGCAAGAATGATAAATTTGATGGTATGAAATTGGAAATATCAAGGGCTTTTTCTCAGTGAATGAGCAAGTATCTCCATTTGTAATTTATTGTGACCCTTTTTCACTGTATGTGCTTTGTATGTCAAATATTTATTTCAAAACAAATTAAATAGTTTTCTGTATTGATACAGAAATGGTTTTGTTGAAGTTCTTGAAATCAAATGGTTTAGGTTTTTGTTCTGTATTTAAAATATTACCATTGTTGTGTTGCAAAAGTTTAAGTTCAAATCTCTTGAGTTTGAGTTACTGACTAACACCTTTCCACGTTAAATGTTCTAGGTGCATGTTGGTTGTTCCGTATGTTTTGGGGTGGGGTTTTTTGTGTGTTTAGAATAGTGCAGGATTCAGTGAGCTACTGTGACTTCTCATTTGCTTTTTCTAGAGAAAAAGGAATACTAAGCTGTGTATCAAAACGGACAAAAAAAAGCTGATCCCTGTCTTTAAGTCATTGGAGCTATTCTGCTTTACATCTGGCATAGGTAACACCAAGTGCTGTGAAAAATTTTACCTGTGTCCTCAGTTTACTGCTGTATTTTTAGCACAGGTGTTAATAAAGTTGACTGTACAGCTGTGTTTTCATAGGAGTCCTGTCCCTTTAATCCTAAAATAGGTTTCTTTGTGACTATGATTACAATCCACTACCTAAATAAGTGTCACTGCTGAGCTGAAAACAAGTTGTAGGTAGCACTTCATTACTTGGAATTTGTATCAGTCTAATAATAATTTGGTTTAGAACCCGTAAGCAAAATTGTAAACCAGTGTTGTTAATAATGTCACTCTGTTACCCTCTTGTGGGTTAGGCTTTGCTCATTTGTGATGGCATGTTCAATAGCTGACTTCTGTTCAACCCCAGTGCCAGCCAGAGGGGCTTTGTTCTACCACAGCTGGCTAGCACCGTGCAGCTGCCATTTTGTAGAACTAGTGTGGATTGTATTCCGAGAAGCCATGAAAGAGGTTGCTCTTAAAAGAAAGCAATAGTTAATTCGAGGTCATTTCCCTTTATCCTCGTTTTCATGTGCCTGACAATGATACCTTGCTTGTGAGGTAAGTGAAGTTTTGCAGCAGTCCAGACTCCTGCCAAGGGTGAGGAAATTGGTTTTCTCGAGAATAAGTGCAGATCATCGTATTTTCATTTGCTGTGTGTGTTCCTATGAATGTTGATTCATGCACCTTTGCCAACGTAAAGGGCAAGAGTATGTTGAATGAAATGGTGCATCAGAAGGAATATTACAGGAAAATTAATCTGAAAATCAGAAATTATAAAGGTGTGGGGCTAGATTGTCCACAAGGGTTAAAGCAATGTGAACTGTAGTTTTCACAAAGGTAGAAATGAAACAGAAGGAAGAAGAACGCAGAGGAAAATAATGAGTGCTGAAAAGTTCAGCTTTATGTGATAAAAAGAGGTAGGGAAATCCTGCTGGGTGCTTTATTGCTTTCACAAACCCCAGTTCACCATTCATGGTTGTACACCATCAGTATCTTCTGGATAGTACTTAAGTTTTCTAGCTGTAAATTATTTCCAATTTAGTTTCTATTAAAATACTATTGGAATAGCGTGTTCAGATACTGCCATGTTGTACAGGAGCTGACAGGCTGATCTGGTTTACTTAAAATAGAAAACAGCTGCAGCGGAATTACGTGTTTTATCCATTATGTTTGAAGCTCTTGTAGTGGAAAAGTAGAAAAATAAACATGTCCCGGTTTGAGCTGAAACTTCCTTG
>NW_010406966.1:0-5507 GCF_000710305.1 Buceros rhinoceros silvestris | reverse complement strand
GATCGTGCTGCGCCGCGGCTGCATCTGATGCAGCGGGGTTGGGGACGACTTGGCTGTCACCGAGGAGTTCTGCAACGGACTTTGTTCTTGTCCGAGATTTCTAGCTTGTGCTGTTTGTTTGTCTTTAAAAGCATAAAATATTAAGGACAAATATTTGTAAAAATGTTAAGGAGAAATCTGCCTGCCCAGAGTTACAGCCTCTGCGCACAATAGCAGTACAACCGCTTTGATGCCTGTGAACATCTTTTTAAACCACAACAGCAAGATACACTCGGGTAAAAGCAGATTTCCCTGAAGACGCGGCTGATTCAGCCCTGTACAGCCGGTGTGTGGTTAGCACACAGTGAGCCTTGTCCTTGGCACTATCAGTTCACCCGCACGGGGCTCCTGAGAGTTCCTCAGGAGAACGCTGACCGCCCACCACCGGACTGTGAAGCTCCTGGGATGGAAAGGCACAGTCCAAAAGCCTGCGCTCCAAGGGAAGGGCGCAGGGACTTGGGGATCACTCACCATAACGTTCGCCTGTTCGCTGGCTGGCCCCTCATTCCCGTCAGAAACGTACCCAAAGGTCAGGATGGGGCTTCAGAAGATGTTGCCTGAAGAGTGTGTTGTGCAAGAAATAGATAACGAAATGCTTGCTCACAGTAAAAGCACAAAGGAAATGCTTTAATTAACTTTTGGTTTTGCAACGTCAGAATTCCTATGTCTTATTCTAGCATTAAATGTTTGTGCCACGTGAGAAAGCGAGCAAGTTTTTGGGTTTTTCTATGAACGTAGCAAAATGTTGCATCACGGCGCTACAGAAGTGGCTGCAAACGGAATTTGGTTATGTCCTGAACAGTATTGCTAATTTTAAAAATGATGCTTACGATCTTGAAAATATTAACAGTGACTGAAGTTATGCTCTAACACGTTCAGCTCTTTTACAATAGGTAGTTGCTTCAGCTGCAACTTCAGCACTATGCACCTGTTTAAGTAGCGCAAATTTATTACATCTTAAAGAGCTGTTTTCTTCCATTTTTCCTTTATCGAGCATTTACTGGTTTTGACTCATTCTAGCGTGTTATAGCTATGAACACCTGTGCCCATTTAGGAATGGATTCCAGTACAAATCACAGCGAATTGAACAGACGTCTCGAAGATGCATCATGATTGTTGGAATATTTTTAGAAACTCAAACAAGGAAACAAACAACTTCAGTAAAAGTGATTTAAATAACAAATAACTTAGCTTTATAAACAGCTTATCTCCTTGAGAACAAAGAATAAACAAGGCAACAAGAGCCGTGTTTTCTTCCATTATTAACTCAGATCACAATACGAATGGGTGAAATGTCAAGAATAATTGGAGAAAATGACAGTATAATCTTCAGCAGAAACATCTGATTTATTTAAATTTTCGCTGTGTTTTTTCTTAACCTTGTTACCCAAGGCAGCTGAGAAAAACTTCTCGTTTGGGTCTACTCTGACATCTTCTACCGACGTGAATAAACCCTCCGCAATGCTGAAATGCCACCGTACACTGTGTGGCACACCCCAGGAGCTGAATCCGCACTGGCCGTAAGCACCTGGCAAGAACACGTGTCGGTGTTAACCTCAAAGAACAGGACTTTCGAGTGCACTTCTGCAGATTCGCACGGGCAATGCCCCACAGCAGGTACAGACCCATCCCGTGGCACGTTTGTACACACCATTCCCTGTGCCTGTCCCTTTGCTCGCCTCCAAAAATGTGACATTGCAACCGAATAGAAATTAAACTGACACTTACTCAACCCAGCTGCATTCTTAGCCTGCCAGACAGCCAAAAGCACAGGTGGTCTTTAAGAGGAATAAAAATCAGGGGTATGATAAAAGCCCCTCCAGAGGGCTCCCAGCCCCTAGTGGTATCAGCTATCCTGTTAGTGGTATCAGGTAGTAGAAATCCTGATGTGCTGAAGCCTATGGAGAGGTACATGCCCAAGGGTCTGCAGGTCTCTGCCAGACCCAGTCTGGGTTTCTGGAGAAGGAGGAAAGGGTTTATCTACCTGCAAGGCTCCAAGATATTCCCACCATGAGAAATATGTCGGTACAGAACTAACCATTCAGCCTACTCTATGAAAACGGATTTTGTGGCTAATTTTCATCGACAGTTTCCATCAAAAGCCATTTTCCTGGGATTATGTCAAAACACTCCAGTGTAAACTTGTTATTCACCTCATCTATTTTGAGACAATCAAACATGCTGTGAATAGTCTACCTTGCTTATAAAGCCTCAGATTTATAAGATAGATGCTTCCAAACTAAGGAACTTAACAGCCATTGTCACTATTTTTTTTTTTCCACATCTTGCCTTTCAGTCAGCTCGAACAGCTCAATGTGTTAGAAACTGATTGCGCAGTTTCCCAGCTACACGGGCACTACTCAGCATCCCTCAGAACGAGGAGTTCACAGGAGAAATGAATCCCGTGAGGTGGTGCATGACATTTTAAACATTAGGGAATCTAGAAGTGTGTACGAGAATCAGCCCTTGTTGAAAGGGATAATATTGTGAAAAAAGGGAGAAGAGGAACTTAATACAACAGTTAAATAATTACATATATAAAATGTGGATATTACAAATCATACTTATAAGCTTAATATTTTTATCTGGCAGATAGGTATGGAGTGCAGATATTCAAGCACCATGTTTCAAAGCACTAGCAGCTGCTGCAGGGATCGGGAAGTCATTTTTCCACATAAAGCATTGCACAATTCATTCAATGCCTTGTGGGTTTTGCCTCTTCCTGAGTCAGCATTCCCCACAAGTTTTGACAAACTGTGCCTGTGTTGATTAAAATGTGTTAACCTGGGCACTTGTCAGAAGGCTGGAGAGTCCTAACTGGAAAATGCAGAGATGCGGTTTCCTTTCCAGTTAAATGGGAGTTTTTCTTTTCAAAACAAAGAGACAAAGAATGAACTCCTTGAGAGGTATTACTGTACCCAGTTTAAGAATTAATCATCCATTAATGCCTGCCTCTGTGGGTTCATACTATGAGACTCTGGTATTCATACTGCCACTTGAAGTTATGCCAGAAAATCTTTGTGTCATAGCTGAATAAATAACGTGTAGTACCTAATCTCTTGGCTGTTACTCTACATGCTTGGTGTCCTCCATCTCATCTTTGGACCTACAAACACAGCTATCCTCTCTCCCTCCAGATTTGAAATCTGGCCCAAAGTTCACGTCAGAAACAGAATTGAAACTTTCGTTTCTGAATTTATGGTCACTTTCATCTTTCAAGAAGAATCTTTATAGCAAGCAGAAACAGCTACAGAGAGAGTAACTCCAGTCTCACGGATCACAACAAACGTCCAAAACACAATTAAAAAAAAAAAAATTCTGACTGTTGGAAAGAAACAAGGAGGTTCACAAGACTCTGATTTTCCCCCACCTTTATTCCTTCTCCTTGCCTCACTAGGCAGTGTGGCAGGCATGCTTTCACCTAAGGTAAAGGGGGCTAGTCATGAAGCAAGGCACCTTGCCCTTCATCTCCCAGGTCAGAGACCTTGATTTAAAAAGACAGAGACGGGGCACCTTACAGAATCACTCTTTACTTACCAACACTATGGACACATGGACACTAAAACATCCCCTGCTTGTAGCTCACCTCCATTCGGCTCTCCACCACCAGTTCTGTTAGGAAAAGCAGACAGAACAGTGGTGCTGAGGTGGTAGAAAAGCATCTGACTTAGGCTTCTGTCTTAGCGTTTACCCAGCGTGAGAGCAAATTACATTCTTGATTCATCACAGGCTCACCAACTTCCCAGATGTACAGTGTTAGGCACTTTTTTTGTTTCTTTGGAACAGATAATGAAACCAGGCTTGGTGAGGAGGCAGACAATGCGTTATACTTATGACACCACCAGTGCTCTGCCGTGTTTTCACATCTGCAGTCAGATGTGGCAGCACAGGATGTGCGACAAACAAAAGCTTATCCAGATGCATGCAGATGTAACCTCGGTAGAATGAAGGAGTTCTTTCTTGCCTTGCTGCAAGACCAGTTTCATTACCAGTAGAATTCAGGTAAGGCTCCCTTTCATTCCCACTTCGTGAAACTCGTCAGCCTAATTTCTGTTTAGAATTATAAAGCGAACAGTTGGCAGCTATTAGCAGAAAGAAAGGAAGTATGGAAGGTGCACTAGTACGGGGAAGGAATGATACCAGAGGAGTGACAAGCAGGAAATCCTCAGAAAAGTTACCAAGCAAACCACCTACAGCTTACTGCTTAAGCAGAGGGGCTATATTTGTACCTTGGGCTCATCTCTGCTCTCTGATTATCTTTTATTAACACAGACAACTGCTAACCAAACTTCAGCGATGTTAACTCTGAATCTCTCAGATGTGATTTGTGGGCAGCCTGCTATTTTGCCTTCTGCCTAAACACAGATTTTTAGGAAGAATAACTAGTTTTCCTACAGTCTCATTCTACTTGGATAGAATGTCATGCAGACATAGAATGTAGTGTCACCAGAACACTTTGGTAAGGGAGGGAACTGATAGATGCTTTTAATCATGGAGGGGTACTGTTACCAGATGTAAAAAAAAAAAAAAAATCTGGAAGACCTCTGACATGACATTGTCATTAGAAATGAGACATTTCTAAACCATTTAGCAATATTAGCCGTGGGTTGATTTCTACTCACTGATGCCTTAGGTGCACCAAAAAGGCAAGTGTTCCACTTCTTGGGGCAACATTTCTTTTACCACAGCACTCCATTGACGTGAGTCAGGTACAGAAGAATCAGGGACCTAATGACTTGGGAGGGAACAATCAATCCTGCCAGCCTCCCTTTTGCATTTCTCTTTTCTTTCTATCTTTAATATCCTAAACCACCTTCCCCGCCGCCCCCACCCCCTTCTGGAAACACAGTTTTCCTCTCCTTTATAAAAGAAAAGTGAACAAACTCTTACCTTTGTAATCTATGAGGATATAAATCCGGGTTAGTTGGTTTTTATACTGCTATTAAATTCCTATCATTTGTGAAAATTGAAGAACTTTCTGTTTTTTAAGGGCCTTAAGGCTGCTACAGGCAGCACTGCCACCTCACTGCGGGTTGGGTCAATAACCTAGACGGATTTAAATGCAGAGCTTTTGGTGGGCACCTCCTTCAGCCTCCCTGGCCGATTCCTTTTGCCCTGCACCTTGCACACACAGCATTTCCTCCCCACTCCTTTCACCCTGGCTCTCACCATTGCCTATCTTGATTACACCATCCTTTCCCCCTGATTTTGTCCATGCCCATTAACAACACCGTTGCAAAAGCCATTTCTTATTTTCTTATACCAAGACCTAGGTTATGTCTGTGGCTAATATACCAACTTAACCCACCTGGGGCTCCCCCCGTAACGAACAGCAATTCTTTCTGCACCCTTTAAGGGCCGCGGGTGAAAAGCTGCAGCCGGGAGTAACGCAGTATTAATGTCGTGTGTAGTTAAAACATCCTTCCACCTAAAACAAGTCGGTTCGGCGGCTGCTGCTGCTGCTGCTG
>NW_010406965.1:8015-8881 GCF_000710305.1 Buceros rhinoceros silvestris | reverse complement strand
CCCAAACCAGGAAGTTCAGCCCAAACCAGGACAAGCATGAATCTGCAAGACTTAAAACATGCAGAAATCGTCCTGTGATAAACATAATTTAAAATACAAAATATTCTGTAATATAGCCATTCACTAAGTAAAAGTCCTAAAAGCTCCAGACAGAAAGTCAACATGATTTGAGCATCATGTTCGATTTAACTGGGGGAAACACCTGAAGCAAAGAAGTCCCTAGAAGCATGTACTTTCCTGGTAGGTGCATTCAGCAGTCAGAGGCTATTAGTGTCAAAGATTCGTCCAGGTAAAGGTTTATACCTTGTGCTGAAGGGAAGGTCCGAGTATATGATATAATTGGTCAGTTCTGGCCTTGAAAACAGAGTGCCATGAAACATCAAGGAGAACAAGGGGCAGGGGAAGAAGGTACTCCCCAGGGCAGGACGGTGCAGGAGCTGAGGACTGCCACAGCACAAGTAGTGCCCTCATACACCCACCCCCTCCAGCACAGCCCCACAGGACCTGAACAGTGCCCGGTAACGGCCCCCAACCAGGTGATGTGATGAACCAGGCCCTGGGTCCTTCCAGGAAGCCTGGTGAGGAGCTAGGGCTGGAGACAAGGCTGTAACACAGCCCCAAGGCCTGTGCAGGAGACGGGACAGAGATAGGTGCTGCTACAGCGTAGTGCAGGCGGGCGCTCACCGTCATTCAGCCACGATCAAAAAGAGTCGGGCTCTGCCTTTCAAGGACTTCGCGGGCAGCTGTTAGAGAACATCTTAGCATTCTCCTTGCTAGGCTAAGCATACACCTCTTTCTCAATCTCTCTTCACAGGGCATGAGCTCCAGGCTCCTTACCAGCCTTATCACCCACTAGCCTTCTGCTG
>NW_010406965.1:2952-7931 GCF_000710305.1 Buceros rhinoceros silvestris | reverse complement strand
GAACCCTTTTCAGTTTCTCCCCATCCTTGTTTGGACGTGCTGTTTCCAGGTGCGGGCTCAGCTGCACTGAGCAGGAGGAGGTAGGAACTTCACGTGGTTTTCTGGCCCTGGTCCTCATAATGTGATCTACTGTTCGGTTTGCCTTGCTTGCAGTGAGAGCGTCCTGTCAGCTCCTGTTCAACTGGGACTCCACCATAACCCCCAGTTCCTTTTCAGCAGAATTGCTGCTCAGCCAGTTGCGGATGTGTGGGGCAATTCTGCCCCGGTGTGGAACTTCACATGAGTCCTTACTAAAGTCCTGTAACATATCTTTGTCAGTCCTTTTCTTGAGGTTTTTGAGGTCTTTCTGGATTGAGGCTTTGCCATTTGTCTCTGCCACTTTCCCTGCTACAGTGCTACCTGCCGAGATGCTGCGTGTACTCTGGGTACTCCTCCCAGTCACTGCCAAAGGTGGTGAACAGTATCAGCCCCAGTATTGACTCCTGGGTTGGCCATTAGCAGCCATGGGTCAGGTAGTGAGCCACTATTCTTCGAGTCTGGCAATCCAGCCCGTTTTCCCAGCAGTCCTTTTGTTCACCCCATCTTCCTCACCTTCCAAATGAGAATGCTGTAGGAGACACCACAGGGAAGCCTCACTGAAGTCAAGGTACCACCACCACCCGCATCACCAGCTATTTCCTCAGTGCCCGTTGCTGGCTTTATCTCAGGCTGGGCTTGGGCTTTCTGTGTTTTGTGTCCAAGTACCTAAGCAACGCTTTTATAAGCTCCCTTCTGTCAGAGTATAAAATGCGCCTTGTAAAATGCCCAGTCTTCCTCCACAATGGATGACGTGTCCCTGGGTTCTCCAGAACTTCTCTTTATAAATCAGCCAGATGTCCTGAGCGTCTTTCTGCTTCACGGCTGATTCCCAGGGATTCTACCCCAACTGAGGCAAAATCCACTCTCCTGAGAGGGGCATCCAAACCACTGCTCACCTTACCAGTCTCCTTCCAGTTCCTGAACTCCAGCAGAGGGCACAACAGGCATCTCAGATTGGTCCTCCCTTGAGTCACCACAGCATGTTTCTTTAACGACCTCAGGAGATAGCAGCACCAGCTTTAGGACCAAATAAAGAAGAAGAAAAAAAAAAAGTAGTTAAGTTACACTCCATTTAGAATTTGACTGCCTCGTTCTCGTTAGCAGAGATCTTTAAAGCTGCAGATGGGTAGTCCTAGAGCTGGTTTGTCAGTGGGAGAAAGAGAAGAAATTCCCAGAGAATTCTCTGATGAGAAAGGGATGAGAAACGTAATGCTTCATTAACATCCAAGCTGCTCATATGGAGCTTGCAAGAGGAAAATAAATTTTTACTTGTCAAATTATTGGTCACCATGTCTAATAAAATGGTAAAAGATGCTATTTGTCATGTAGCCCTTGGGCTGTGATTAGGGCTAGCTGTCCAGCAGCTTCCTGCAGCTTGCCTCATTCGCCCAGTGATCAGCCCTGCTCTGCTGTAGCGAGCTGTGCAGAGGTAACCGAAAACACGCCAGACTTAGGGCGGCGGTACTGTTTCTGTGTCCAGTATCCTGTGTGGCCTCTGTGAACGCATCCCACACCTCTTTTTTGCCTCATCTGCTAAGGTTTTGTGTCAAGGATTGCTGGTCGCTATAGAACAGGTGGGCTTGGGTAAGCACTCATCCACACTGTAGCATCGCAGTAGTGATGAGATAGCAGCGGGATCGAAATGACCCTGATGAGCCCCAGCTATTAGAGGCAGCGATTTGGGTTCTTCCTTCCTTCCTGCCCCCCAGGTCCCCCATGTGATCCTCCCTTCTGCCACAAATGGGCTGAATCCATCGTGTTATTCCAGAAGGTTTGCTAGGCAGACGATGCAAGGCACCGGGGAAGGGGTGTCGTTAGGAAGCCATCACTGTCACTCCTACTGGCACAGAAACGTCTGTTGTCGGAGCAGGAAAGCAGCAGCTGGGACTGTGCTTGGATGCGAGGAGCCAGGTGTTCCTCCTCCTCCTGAGGTGAAGAAATGCAACAGAAGATCTTAGTCAGGCTGCAGTGACTGCAGTCCAAATGAGAGCAAGTTGCTTTTTTCTTTCTGCCATAATGTAAGTACAAAAATAGTCTCTAGCTACCACCAGAATTAAGAGGTTGATCTTTAAAAACAGAAGGTTCAGTGACCTGGGGGAAGGGTGCCTGTGTCTTTAAAGCCAGATATGGAGGAAGCTACAGCCTATTACTTGATTTTTATAGCCATTATTATTTTCTGGGTTGTTTAACAGCATGCAGATGTTTGAAGGGCCTATTCAGCCTTCAGCAAATAAAATGCTTTTTTCTTTGCCAGTGACTGCAAGACTTCCAGGAAAGGACAAGCATCCTCCCATGCGTGTGGACAGCATTCAGCACATGATAACCATTACTTGAATATAACTGATTGGTATGAAGTCTGCTGGCAGCCTGACTTGGTTAATAGCATTGTTCTTACTGACAAATTCTAGACACCTTTGATCCAAAGAAGTGAATTTTAAATATTTAATAGTGAATCTTTGAACTTTATTTCTTTAATATCCAAAACTGGATTGAGCAGTGCTTCTATAAGATATGAAGATAAGTTACTTTAACCGTAAAAGCAATGCTTATTTAAAACCTGGATTTTTTTTTTTTAATCTAAATAATCCATTGTAAAGCTAATTTCAGGAAGCTTTCAGAAAATCTCTTCAACATTTTCAGCATCTCTATTCAGTGAGTAGAACTTGTTGCACTCCTCTTTTTTTGACCACCTCTTAAGAAAACAAAATAAAACCCCACCAAAATTGTATATCCCACTGAGAAGACTGACACCTGGAAATCCTAGGAGCTGTCAGTTCAGAAAAAAAAAATACTATATTCTCCTTACGTGTAGACACACAGATTTCTATTTAAAGTAACTTGAAAGTCGCTTTGAAATTCAAATAGTTCTCGCCATATCCATCAAGAGGTTTGAGACTTCAGCACAGAACTGAGTTACACCTGATACTCTGCTAATTAAGTCAGTTGGAAAGTCTTCTTCTTATTAAACTAATCCGGGCCCTAATTTCTGTTTTCAGTTCATTGGGCACTGTAGGCTGTAAGTTACTCCTGAAAGTGAGACTTCCTGTCTTGAACACTTAATGAACATAAAACCCCAGCATCATTTCTCAAAAAAAAAACCCCAACCAAAACCTCTTCATCTCCAGAGTACGTATCCCTCTTCACCCTGAAGATGAAATGTAATAAATACATTGTACCAAAAAAATAAGAAGCAGCAGCAAGACACAGCACCTTTGGGCACAGAATGGAAATTGGGTCAGCTGGAAAACACAGCTTCTATGTTGTGGGAAATTCTGCTATTTCAGTACCTTCTTTTTGTCCAGCTTGGGATGGGGAGCTGAAGACAATTGTAATATATGAATATTATATTTTGGGTCAGAGCAAAACTAAGTATTTTACTGAACCGCATTTCTACAGGCTGTATGTTGCCCTGTATAGCCTCCGTATACCTCCTAGCCAGCCCAGCTGGAGAGGAGAGGAACTTCTCCAGGGAACCAAAACCAGGGCAGAAAATGGGATCTAAACTACAACTCCCATGAAGCAAATCAGCACCAGGCAAGGCAGCTGTACGTCAGTGTGATTGGAAACATACCTCTGAACATACGTTAGTCCAAAGAGATAAAATACTACAATTTGGTTTGAGGGGGAAATGACGTTTCACTTCAACCCCAAATCCCCCTTCAAAGGTTTTTTCATGTATTTTCACTTCATGTTTTTTCAGCAAAGCTGAAATAATTTCAGTGGGAAACCCCTTAACAACTTTCATGGGGAACAAGGTGCTACAAAGGTTCTGTGTCTGTATCTAGGTAAATAATGAGGCTCACAAAGAGCCTTAGATCCAGTATTAAAGGACAGTCAAGCGATCTATGATGCTCGGTAAAAGCTTCCTTTTCCCCTCTTGAGTGATCAGAGGTCCCAAATGTTGTTACAGATGAAGTCTCTTCTTTGCCATCACCTACACCTTAGAGTTTGCAGCTGGAAAAAAGTGTAGAAGACAACACTGTCACCAGAAGGGACTGTACCTCAGGCCTCAGACTCACATTTTCGGGATCCCTGCCCAAGCGCAGTGGTCCACCCACTTCAATTCCTTTACAGAATGGTAGCAGGGAGTTCTGCATTTCCACAGCACCACAGGAGTGCTAGGTCTTATGATTAATGGACGGACAAATGCTGGGGAAGTAGGAAGACTGGAAACCCAGTGTCTCTGTCTCGGAGGAAAAGACCCTTATGCACACAGATGGTTAGTTTTAACTTAAATGGAAAAAGCAGCTTTTATTGTTAATGCGAAAAAAAGGGTAGTAAATCCCAAAGGATTGCACAAAATGCATAGCCCCAAATTCAGAAACCATTCTTCTGCCTCAGGAAGTCAAGGGGTTTATTCCACATATTCCTTTGTGAATTATATCCTAATTTGACACAAAATGATAAATTCTTAGTCTTTTAATTATTGAGGCTTATAGATCTGCCATCTGTGTTATCCACCAAGGCTTCTTCCACTCTCTAGTAGCTGTGCAAAGCACAGCAGTTCAGCTCATTGTGGGGTGATTTTTGTTGTGATATGTGTTTTTCTCTGGCTGGAAATTTTGCTCAGATACCTCTCTTCTGGAGAAATCCTGATCGAAGAATTTATTCCATTTGACCTGCGAGGATAACTAACCAACACAGACTGTAACTGCAACTGCATCGTCCTCTGAGCCCCTTGTTCATATGGTTTCATTCAGATTGAGGTTTCCAGTCCCATGCTTCCCACTCAAAAACATTTTTGCCTTCACAGCCTTTAGCTGAAGTGAGTCAAGTGTGTAAGGACACTGCACATATTTCCTGCCTGAAGCTCCGCATTCTGCAAAGGAACAAAACCCCTATGCGTGCTTACGCAAGGATGAGTTCACACCACTGCAAATGTCAGTAGCAAACAGCAGGAA
>NW_010406965.1:0-2827 GCF_000710305.1 Buceros rhinoceros silvestris | reverse complement strand
AATGAAGGCTTTCCGTTAGGCGGAGGTACCAGACAGCCAGTGAGTTCGTCACTGTCGTTTGAGCTGCGGAAACTGCACGTCCATCTCAGCTGAACAAGTAAGCAAATCTTTTTATCTACACGTGTGAAGTTACTGAAAGTCCTTCAGTGAGTGTGAAGTAATTAGCCATTAAATAGAATCGCAGCATGAATCCAGAAAGGATTGGGTGGGACGGGACTTCTAAAGATCATCTAGTCTACCCTCATCTGCCATGGGCCGAGCCACCTTCCACTAGATCAGGTTGCTCAAAGCCCCATCCAGCCTGGCCTTGACCACTTCCAGCAACGGGGGAATCCACAACTTCTCTGGGCAATCTGTTCCAGTGTCTCCCCACCCTCATTGTCACTCTCATTCATTGTAAAAAATTTCTTCCTTATGTCCAACCTAAACCTACCCTCTTTCAATTTCAAACCATTAGCTACAGGGCTTGGTAAAAAGTCTCTGTCTTTCTTACAAACCCGCTCTATATATTGAAAGGTCACAGTAAAGTGTTCACAGAGCCTTCTCTTCTCCAGGCTGAACAACCCAAATTCTTTCAAACTGTCTTCATAGGAGACGTGTTCCAGCCCGTCAGATAATTTTTGTGGCCCTCCTCCAACACATGTTTCCTGTGCAGAGGACTGCAGAGCTGGACACAGTACTCCAGGCAGGGTCTCACCAGAGCAGAGTAGAAGGGGAGAATGACGTCCCTAAACCTGCTGGCCATACAATGTAAATATGCAGAAGTATGAACAAAAGAAATACACAGTTGCAGACAACACATGCACCTGAAACAGCTCAGTGACATCAGGAAAATACTCTTCTGTGGGTGGACGATTTGTGGCAGCACTGGTATGGTGCCATACGCACATCCCCAGATGTGTATAGTGATGTTCTGGTTTGCTGGAACCACAAAACTGCTGAGGGGATAAATTAATCCATCTGGTGTAGGCTCTGTACGCCACTTGATTTCCATGCAAGCCTATAGGGTTTGCACTGGCCCTTCCCAAGCTGAATTTCACCCCAGCCCAAGGCTTTGTCCAGCCTCGGAACAAGCCCCGAGTTCAACACAGAGTGTAGCTGCTCCGCAGCAGGCTCCAAGAGTTGTCAAGAGTACGGTCATGTTGTCCTGAAGGAGGTACTCCTGTGGCTGGTTTGTACTATCTATCTCAATGCCTTGAGACGGTCTTCAGTTTTATGAGATACTGGGCTTTATTCTGTACAGTAATGCCAAAAGCTACTGGTCCTACAACAATTCAAGTGTGAAAATACTTTCCAGAGACAGCCGTGTATGATTTTTTTAATCTATGCCTGTCTCATATTTCACTGTAATCCGAAAACTTAAACACTTTGTGGTTTAGGGATTTTTTCTTGCAGAAAATAAAGGGACTAAGAAAAACTTGCTTAGAGGGGTTTTTGTCTGAGTCGCTCTTAAGTAAACTCTGCTTACTGTCTTATTGAAAAAGCTGGAAGAAAAGAGGACGATGCTCAAACCCTGCCCACGTTATGCTGACTCCCAGGCTCTGGAACATGTCCTGGCGCCCGGGGCAGGTCACAGTCTACAGCATCCAGCCTGGTCTAAGGGCAGGGTAGTCAGACACTGGAAGGAGCGGCTTTACCTTATACCACCTGAAACGTGCTGAGCTGCCAGCCGGGAATGGACTAGAAGTGACTGTAAGTAACAAGAAAAGGACGTGGATTTTCCTCACTCCGTGTACCAAAATAAACACAGTCCAGAATCACTTTTCTACTGACAGCTTCATTGGCACAACTTGAAGTTCTAGAGAGTGCCTGGGAGCTGTCAGAGCAGGCTGCTCCATAGGGGAAAGGGAGCCAGGAGCTGAGGGTGACAGCAAGCAACCCACAGCAGCATCCTCATGAGCCCAGGACAGCCCCGTGGTACCTGTGCACGGTGAGCAGAACAGGTTTGGTGATCCTAACGGAGTGCAGCCGGGAGTCCTGCGATTCCCAGAGACTTCTGCAGTGAGGAGACAGGTGCAAGGCAAAGCTAGCGCGTCAGGGCCTAGATCAGCAGGCATGTAGCCAGGACCGGCAGAGCTGCAGGACCAAGGATGAGGTCCTGGCCTGAGATGCAGCCCCTGAACAAAGCGGGGAGGCTCCCAGCAAGGCCTCCCACCATGGCTGTTTTCCTGGCATCTGTCCCAGTGTCACCCAGCTGTGTGGAACACCAGTGCAGCACTCCATGGAGGAGCAGGGGGAAGCCAGAGGGTTAAAAGGAGAGGACAGCAGTACCTCCTGGACCACAAACCTCTCTCCACCAACCCCTACTACTCACTCCGTTACAATACAGTCCAGAATTACTTTTTTACTGATAGCATCAAGGCACGAACTGAAGACCTAGGGAGTGCCTGGGAGCTGCCAGAGCAGGCTGCTTCACAGGGGAAAGGGTAAGAGGAGAGGCACTCCTTTGGAAAATGGTACATCATTTGGTAACTTAAAATAAAAACTGTTTTCCCTCTCAGCTAAACAAGAGGGGGTAGCGGCACTGCTCAGAAACTGAGTGTGGTTTCGTGGAAGTTCCCTCTCCCCATTTTTTTCCTGGTTTTGCGCAGTTACAAGCACCAGGAATGAAACACCGCCGCCTTTTGATTCCTCGGTCCTCTCTGCAGCTCAGACTCTGTTTCGCACACTCAAATACCAACACGGCAATCCCAGACAGGAGAGTCAAGGACCTGTACGCCTTGTCGGTCGCATTATTTGCCGGCGATGCCATCATCAGAGCCACGCCTCACGCCGGCCTGGCGGGGCACAGGCGGCTGATTTCACCGTTAGCTGGTTGAAGGCGCCC
>NW_010406964.1:64399-69722 GCF_000710305.1 Buceros rhinoceros silvestris | reverse complement strand
AGGAATACACCATTGGCTCTTTGATGTGTCTGTCAGATAAACTAACCCCATTTATTTCAAACCAGGACAGAGATCAAAGTTCAACAAGAAATGAAAATTCATTTTATCCATAATTCTCCAGTTTTGCCTGTAATTACTCATATTTTGACACACTGCAAAAATGAAACTGTCACTAAATTTTTAAGTTAAATATTATTTCTATTTATAATATATACATTATCTCTCAGATTTAGCACAAATTCAGAGAGTTGTAACAGGTTACATTTGAATGCATCCCAACTTGAAAAATCTGTCAAGCATACGCTTAAGGTTGTCCCTCTTCCGCAAAGTGTTTTGCCATGTGCTTAGGGCTCGGAGGGGACAGGGAGACATCAGTTCTGTGCTGATGGCAAAGTTTGAAAGCTATGTTTGTGCCTGAGTACCCTGCAGATTAGAGATGGACTTCTGAAGTGAATGAACAAAAATGAAATGCCTCTGTCATTACCGTGGGTTGAAAACTGCATTTCCTTGCAGCTTGTGCAAGGTCTACATAAACCTAAAAGAAGCCACAGAATAGAACCCTATTCTCAGTAACCCATACAAACAAAACAGAAAGCCCCTAGTTTCGTGCTGGAGTGCACTAGATCTTTGAAATAACATTTTCCTTCAGCCTGATCTTCCTGCTAATTTCCATGTAGAGTTTATGTTCAGTAACTGAAATCAAAAGAAATACTTTATGTTTCATGTTCTTTGAAGCTGGTATTTAAAACAAGAAGAAGAATTGAAACAACATAAACTCAGTTTTTAAATTTAACAAAATAACTTACAAAAGGACAGCTTTGTTTTGACTGGAGAGTTTCTCCACATGATTTAATGTTTCCAGATACTTCACTTATTTTTCTTATTTTAAGGTAATGTGTTGTTCTTTTTATCCATTGAACAAGCTCCTCTTTTTCTTGCAAGAGAATGTCTCATCTCTGTTGCAATGAGTACAAGAATACATTTGTATTAAAAAAACAGGTTTTGGTGACAAGGTTTTTTTTAACTGAAACAAACAAGAAAGTGTAGACCATTGTATATGCCCTTTTTTCCCAGGTTAATTGTAATAGGCTCTCTTCACAGAGCGCAACAAAATTTCATATAACTTGAAATGCCAAAAAATGCTAACTACGAACTAAATCACAAGTTCTGACTGAAAAATCCATCCTTCTCTATTCTGTGTCTGAATATTGCTCCATAACTGTTCCTTTCATGGACAGTTTTGCTAATTCAAAGCAAGGAAGATGAAAATTTCTAAATGTTTCTTCTATCAGCGTGCCTTGTTTTGAGCATAGGACAGACATTTGAGTAGTTCAGGTTCTGTCCTTGGTTTTTCTACAGACTTGCTGGCCAATGTCATTCTGTCTCATTGTCTCAGTGCCTTTTTTTTTCGTTGAAACAACATACCAATTCTACTAGTCCCCTTTTCTACCTTCTCCAGAAGACACCAGTGTAATATAGTTACAGCCTACTTTGTAATACACATCTAAAAATACATTACACACACTTCTAAAAATACATTACACACACTTCTAAAAATACATTACAGTGGCAGTAAAACATTATCCCAGCCTAGTTCACCAAAAGATTCAGAAGTGAGAGCCTGTTCTAATAGGTCTGAAGGATCCCGGGATGGCTAAAATCACAGACATGCACACAAACAGGCACATAAGTATAACAGGGTTTATTTGATCTGAAAGCAGACTAAACGTGGAGTTACGTGAAACACAGACTGATAGAATTTAGGCTTCCAAGGTATTACAACTTGAATTACTACTACTATGATTAAGACAACTAGTGATGCACCCTGGGGTCATTTGAGGGGAGCATAAACGCTCTCTTCTGTCCATTCATCATGATGAATTAAGGGGAGAAAGGGAAAGGAAAAGTTACCTTGGTTCATGTACATACCAACCCTAGGCTAGTGATTGATGTCCGCAATCCGCAGTGTCCCTGGCATGGATTGTTCTAGAGGTGAGGCACTGGTAGTTAACGGGCTCTTATGGGCGTACCCACGGGGGCAACATGGTCCTCGTGCTGCGTAGCTACCTCGCCTCTGTGCCCAAACAGCACTGCCTTTAGAGCAGAGGTTAAAGCCGCTCCTCACATAGCGTATGGCCAGTATGTACGTACGGACGGCCCCAAACTCCACCTTCCAGTTACATAATCCGTAACTTTGTGCATGCCCAATTTCACTACTGGGGTTTGGTGGCCGTTTGACCTCATCTTTACTCTTCCCTCTCGAGAATGTGAGAAAACTCACTGTTGTGGCACCTCCTTTCCTCTTCCCATCCCTTGGCATCGGATCACAAGGTCCGTGATTATGAGTTTATCATGGGAGAGTCCGCTTGGCTGCAGCCAGTCCACTACCCCCACTATCACTTCTCCTGAAAAAGCTCACTATCCATCGTTTATTGCAAAGCTTCCATAACTCCCACTGCCCAGTGGTTTCTTGCAAAGCGCCATGTTCCATCTTTGGACCAAACTGGTTAAAGGGGCCGTCTGACACAGAGCCCAAGAGAATACTAAACTACTACTATTATACTCTGAGAATGAGACGCATAACATTACGTCTGTTTCCTTGTTCTGCAGTAGTGTCAAGGCTTAGAAAGCCTTTATGAAATTTGTGTCAGTAATTTGTGTTAATGATGTTTTAAAATCAAACTCCTTACTAATAAAATGTCATGCAACTTCTTTTCCTTTGGTGGTTTTTCAGTCATAGAAACAGAGATTGTGGTTAACAATGCTGTTGAAACATGCTAAAATGACAGTTTATGTACATCTGGAAAACAGTTTCTTGATCCAAAAATCCAGGATTGCTTTTCTGCTCTGGAGACTAACAGCAACATTTTCAATATGGAAGATCGCTAACTTTCTAAAACTATTTTAAGTGAATCTGTGGCAAACTCTTTAAGCATCAAATATCTAGTAAATTTACAGCAATTTGATGTTAATTCTTTAGCTTTAGAGTTCCTATCCCTTCTTTTTGCCATGTGCCCTTTAATTTCCCTTTGTAGCAGCTCATTTCTCATTTTAAAAATCTCTTTTAAGACTTAAATACATTCATGAACTGATGAACAGTTCTACATGACACTGCTGTTGATTACTTCTATATTATACTTACTCACTTGTCAAAGATCTGAAATCATAGCCCAGATATCAACTTGTATCAAATTGTAAAGATATATTTTCTCACTTCTTGTTTGTTATAAACTACTGTCAAGTTTTCAGAAGTGAGAAGTGTTGATGCTAATGAGCATTAGAAATGCACTGAACTTACTTAGGTCTGGATACATTTGCTTAATGTAGATGCACTTTTTCTTTATAAACAACATATACTTCAGAAACATACAAGGTAAAAAAAAAATTATAAAGCAAAAAGAGGACATAGAGGCCTAACTCTCTATGACCTTGATGAAAATGAGAGAGAATTTAAAATAGATGTGAGGATTTCAATTCTAGTCTAATATCATTTGTCTTGGTTAAAAAAGCATTCATTGAAGCCCAAGGCAACAGTGAGTTATTTCTACTGTATTTGTTTAGGAGCTTGTTCGGAAACAAAACAGAATGTTTTGTGAGGTTTTGAGGGTTAGGAAAGAGAAATTCTAAATTTTTCTCTAAGCCCCTGAGTCGCAGGTGATTCAAAGTTTGATTAATTTATTTAGTAAAAAACAATTTCTGTTTTTAATTAATGCTGCTGTTCAGACTCTTGGCAGAAATCTTTCGGTGTAGACAAAGGCACTTATTATAGACATGTTCTTAACTTTAGGTTTTTGAAGTTACATCAACATATCAGATGTGTTAACTCCTATTTCCATGCCCCCTCTTTTTCAACAATAAATGGCAGAATAGTCTGGAAAATGAGCACTACTACTAGCCTGCAGTAACCTCTAGTGGCCTGAGGCAACTGATTGTATGCAAAACACAAATTCCGCTAACACCCATGGCTTTTCTTTTTTAGCTACACATAGGTTAAGTATATATTTATATGTCCTGTATTTGAGATACTAATGGTCCAGGGCCAATGTAATGCAAGATGAACGTTCCACGTACATTTTCAGCAGGGCAGGAAAAAAACAAATTTGAATTTCTGTTTATCATGCTTTAGCATGAGCTACAAGGCCTATCCTGAAGTTGTAGTCAGCATAACAGGACGGATATTAATTCTGTGTGAGAGTCCACACTTGGTCATGCCTTTCAGGTCAATCTGTTTATACTGACTGAAAGAAGCATGAAATGCCTTTTATGCATTTCATTAGAGGTATTAAAAAAAAAAAATTAACACTAAGGAAATGCTCTCACAAGTGGGAGACTACTGATCATAACAGCAAAATAAACATTTTCGGAAACAATACAGACCATGAGGAAATCAATGAGCTGGTCCTAATACTAATTTATAAATTCAGTATTGGATTAGTACCAATGAGTCTTACAGACTCTGAAGAGTAACTTAAGAGCATGGTTGTTCAGAGTTAGAAACCCTGAAAAATCGTTTTAACTGAGTCAGCCAAATGTAAATTGAGGATTACCTCTTTTGAGCTGTAATCAAACTACTGGCTTATTTTTGAGCCACAGAGTCAGAGTCAAATAGAAAGTTTACACTCTTGAATTTATACTGTGATATTGAATATATATTGTGATTTTCTTCATTTCCCCTTGGTAGAGGTACTATATTATAGGTCTTAAAAGAATACTCTGTTTAGTAGAAACACATTAGTTGACAGCTTTATGGTTTTTTGAAATTGTAAACCCAGAATACAGGACCCATTTTTCTGAGTATTTTTATGAGTTTGTTTCAAGACTACTTAAACCTTTGTCTGACCTCTTCCCTGTTTAGATGTTACAGGAACATTTAGACACACATACCACAAACTTTCACACTCTATAATCAAAGGAAAAAAACTTCGTCCATCTCTCCAGCTAATAAAAAACACAAGACAAAAATATTAAAAATAAGAAAGATACAAAGCATAACCAAATATTGGCCAACTTTCAATATCATCATCTCTTTTGTAATCATCTCATAATTCCTGAACAATATGCAAGAAGCCAGCAAGTGCTGGTGAAATGCTCTTAGCTAGTGGTCTTCATTCAATAGAGACACTGGCCAAAGGGTAGGAAAAAATCTCTCTCAATAAAAATTGTTTCAAGGCAATTTGGTCTTGGATTTCCAGAAATCCCATTTCCCTTCATATAGCTTGTTGAATTGAAAAGTAAAGATTCTCCTCCTTACCCTTAATTCCTATGATTTGTAAGTATCACTCTTTCATATCGCTCTTCATATTGCTCTTTCATAACACTCTTT
>NW_010406964.1:48512-64319 GCF_000710305.1 Buceros rhinoceros silvestris | reverse complement strand
TCTTTCATTGATTTTCATCCAATCCCTTCAAAGAAATCCCATGTGAAACCTAGGACTATGCAACTCATTCCACTAAGGTCTAAAATACATCGTTCATTATTTTTACTAACATCATAAAGTCAAGCTCTTTTATTTTTTCCTTTAAGTCAAGTCTTTCTCCGTAGTCACAAGCAAAAGTGAGAGATTGTTTTGGTCATTTACAGTACCCTCATTAAGCACCTACTTTGACTTGAACTCTAGAGAAGAATCTCTCCCTCTACTGATTCTATAGGAATCTAGAAGGTAATTACTCACTTCATCACCTAAGTTAGGACCCTAAAGTAAAATGCTATGAATGCTTTCTGTCTGTCACAAGCTCACAGAAACGCAACTTCAACTTGTAGTAGAATAACTGACTAAAAAGACCTGACAATAGTCAGATACTCAGTAGGTGTCCACTGGTAAATTAAAGTATTAACATTATGTAACCCAACTGTCATCATTTGTCTTGCAAACATCACTAGATAATCTGTATTTTGGAACTGATGCATAAATCAAAGTTTCTGCATTTTATAGAAATTCATCTTGGTAGCAAAAAGGTATTACCCACGAGAAAAAAAAAGTCAGATTAATTCTATGTTTCTATATAACCTGTTTGTTTGAGAATTGTGAATTCCCTGGGTTTTATGTCATAATTTTAGAAGAAAAGCAGATCTCAAGGGAAGAAGGAAAGGGAAATTATGCCAGCATGCAATTTCATGATTTCTTTCAACCAGTATAAATTCACACAGATAAAAAATGAGATATCCCCACTGTCACTGAACATGCAATGTTTTTTCTTCTGTCAGTATTCACCTTACAGAGCATTGTGGGCAGCCAGATCAAGGATTGATTCTAACAAAAACTATCCTTTTTAATTTCTTGGATTAATTTTCATTCTTTCTTTTGGGTTCCTGGGCAATCATAGAAACACACCTGTCTACAGAAGAAAAGTAGCAGGCTTATGCAACTGAAGGACAAGAAGGGACTTTCCTTTTGACAGAATCCTGGACTCTGGTCGATTTCAATTGAGAATATTCCCTCGGTTAAGAGAAGAGTAAGTAGCATTTAATCATCTGATGACAATCCATCAATGTCCTTGTTTACATAAGGAAATATACCAGTAAGCTACTGCAGAAGAAACTGTCCTGGAAGAGTTAACTATATAGCCTTCCTATTCCAATGTAGAAATCACTGTCATCTTAGAAGAGTTACTCCAGAATATTATACATATTTAATATAGCATCTCCATGGAAAATTGTTCCAGAACAATGGTGTTAGCCACTTTCCTCAGAAGACAAGAGTTAAAAATATTGTTTGGCTCATACAGAGTACTAAGAATGTACTCAGCATTGATTTGCTTCTTGGACAGTTTGCAAAAATCAGGCTGTTTACATAGTGTAGATAGAATATACAGTCATTTTCTGGCTTAGCACCTGATAACTTGCCTTTGCTCATTTGTGTTCTGCTGAAATGTAGATGCTCAGTCTAACTGTTTGAGAGGAGAAAATGTCTGATACTTAAAACTTCCAGGAACAGGTCTAGTGATTTAGTATTACATATAAAACCATTAATGCAGCTCCACACCTCAGTAGAGCTGTAGTTTCCAATTCTTAATCCTTATGAAGTCTGGAATAGACTAAACCAAACGTGTACACACCTCAGTGCTCAGATTTTCAACTTGTTCTCGTACCCATTAGCATTATGTGAAGGAAAGGGCAAAGCAGTCTGGATAGTGCAAAACACACACTTCACCACTTGAATATTGCCCAGTATTTCAATCAAATTTAGTCAAGCTTTATGAGTTAAAAATAGTTCAACTTGTTTTCTCTTTCTTTTTGTATGCTTCTCGGGTCCTAGAACAAAATATAAAAGTGATGGAGATGCTAGGACGTCATACAAGAATCTAGAAATTCCATTAACTTTTTTTGACTCAAGAAAGTCTGGGATATGTAGTCCCTGGATTTCCTTGGAGTTGGGTATGACTCAGACTTATTTGTTGTGTTCAGAAATGGTAAAAAATACAGTATTTCCACCTCTGATTTTTTAGCAAGTCTTGAGGCAGCTGCTGGTTTTGAAGAAGTAACTTAGCTTTCATTTGAAAAATTGCAAACCAAGAATCTAACTTCTACACTTGGAAGATGTAATTGGAAAGCTTGGAAAATGCCCATTGATAAAAACTAACAGGTTTTTAAGATAATTCAAAAAGAACAACTGAAGAAAAAAAAAAACAAACCAACATTTTGAGGCCTGGTGCACATTTTTATTTTTTTTTAATAGTATTTGGGTTTGACAGAAATAGGAAAAGAAATCTACACAGAACATGGGATTAAATATGTCTCAGGTGCCCTCAGCCCCAAGTGGTTGATGACTTCATCTAAATATATCCCTGATAGTCACAAGGAGTGACAGGTTGATCCTGTTGTAAAAGCACAACTATGTCCCATAGCACTGGGAAACTGGAGCACTGGATTTCATTCTGCTTCCTATTGTTTAAAAATCAAGCCAAGCATTTTCCAGAATGATGTACACCCTGCAGGTGAAGACAATGATCTCTCAGGAAAACCTAGTCCTTTACCTTGCAAGTCCCAGTACCGTATACATAAAAGAGAGATGATGATAATCATTTCCATTTCTGCACTGTTACTGCCTGCCTGTTTTTAATGCATAATATAAGTTTTGTGATACTTTACAGCCAAACCCTTTAATCAGGGTTGTGAATTTATTTCACAAAAACTAAGTATCATGGAACTCTTCTGTAACAAATAAATGTGTATGATTGTTAAAAGGGTAGAAAGAATCATGACAGTGATTAAACAGTGTAACTCAAGTTGACCTGTGTAACACATGCCACAAAACCTTAACTTTAGGTAGTATTTTCATAAGGTACAGAACTTCCAGTTTTGTTTTATTTGTTTTATAATTATAGAAATTGAATGTTCTGAGAAATAACAGTAAGTCAGCTGTGGAACCAAGAGTTCCATTCATAGTGTATGAAAAGTTAATAAATGATTCATTGATATTTTAATAAATAATTGTAGATTGATTATAGAAGGGTCAAATGTGACTTATAACCATCATTATCACTTACTACTGATGTACAGGGAACCATGGGGACCTCAGCATAAGAAAGACGTGGACCTGGCTCAGGTGAGTCCAGAGGAGGACCATGAAGATGATTGGGAGCTGGAGCACCTCCCCTGTGAGGACAGGCCAAGAGAGTTAGAGTTGTTCAGCCTGGATAAGAGAAGGCTCTGGCAAGACCTTATAGCAGCCTTCCAGTACCTAAAGGTGGCCTACAGGAAATATGGGGAGGGACTCTTTATCAGGAATGGTAGTGATAGGATGAGGGGTAGTAGTTTTAAACCAAAAGAAGGTAAATTTAGATTAGATATTAGAAAGAAATTCTTTACTGTGATGGTGGTGAGACATTGGAACAGGTTGCCCAGAGAAGTTGTGTATGCCTCTCCCTGGAAGTATTGAAGGACAGGTTGGATGAGGCTTTGAGGAACATGGTCTACTAGACTTTGAGCTACCCTGCCCATGGTAGGGGCATTGGAACTAGGTGATCTTTAAAGTCCCTTCCAACCCAAACCATTCCATGATCTGTAATCACCATAAAATCTACAAGGGTTTGCAATATGCATTAAGGAATCTATTAACTCTATATTAACCATCTATACTTCATTTCAAATGGATTCTTACCGTGACTAACTTAAGCTCTGACCTTGGACTGTCTTATCTTGACGATGTGTCTTTAAAACCAATATTTCGCCCTAGGTATAGGGCTGTGACTCTCTTTGTGATTTTTGTGCCTTAATATCATTATTTGTGTACTGTTTCTCTTCCCCTCTTCCAGCTATAGTGGAAGTGATGCTTCGAGAAATAATGGACAACATTCACAGCAGGAGGCTTCATGGTTTTATTGCAAGCTCTTGGTTACATCTGTAAAATGCCAAGAGCCATGGTTAACCACCAGACCCACCATTACTTCTTCAAAAACCCTGAAATGCACTAAAATGATCTATTCAGCATATTGCCCACTGTTCTACTTTTGTTTCTGACAGCTCTTTATATATAAATGTAAGCTGATCAGATATTTTGTTCTAAAAACCTGCTATCTATCCATTTCTGCTCTTTAGTTTCTAACTGGTGTGTTTACAGCCCAGCAAACGCAGTGATACTCATGGCAGTCTAGGGCTCAACAACAGCCAGGTGTGAAATGTGTGTATGAGAGGGGAGGGAGCACTGAGAAATCCCTGGACCAGCACATTTGTGCCAAATTCATCCTGTGAGGGGAGTATTGTGAATGAACTACGAGCTCAAATAAGCAACTCTGCTCTAACTCCTTAAAAAAGGCATTTGAATCTCAAGCTGTTTGTCTCAGCTTGGAATGAACACACGCAAATATTCAAACATTTAAGGAATGCGGAGTTGGCTCAGGACTCGGCACTGTTAATGTCGGTATTACACTGGCCATGAGTAGTAATTCAGGACAGCTTACAGGGTTTTGTACCACTCCAGCGATCACTTCCGGGCAGACCAGTTTCAAACCAACTGTACCTGCAAGCACAGCCTTGTGGGACCACTGCTGTAATTAAACAAAACTTTTCTTAAGCAGCAACGTGTGTTAGTAGCTTTCGCTTCAGAGTTACCTGAGGAAGGCATTCTTTGTGGGAACTGCAGTTGATCAGTGCTGACTTCTCTGAGATGCACAGGTTTAAGCGTCAATACTGTATTCTCTGGTCTCCCTTCTTGCTGCAGCAGGCACTATAAATAGTGGTTTACTCAGTGTGATACTTTTTTAATCCTGCAGATTGTTCTTTTACTTCAGTACCTATAGACTGAGGATGTTATTTCAGTTATTTTAAATTCTCTCATTTGTAAGAAGGAGCAAAAATGAAGTTATTTTAAAATCTCTACTATAGTTAGGATTACAGTGACTGAAACAGCTTCTGTGTGTTTACATATGTGAACTGAGTTGATATGTTGATTGAATTCCTGCTATATAGATATCAACGTTATAAAAATTGTGATGGTGACTGACAGCAGTTAATGTGCTTTTGATTGTCAGCTGCTGGAAGAAAGTCATTGGTAATCAAATGGATAGGAAAATGTTATAGTTAACTCTGCATTTTCATCTTTGTTCAGATTTGCAGTATGCCTTGCATACTGAATTTTACAAGACTATTTATTCTATGCACAGAACTTTTTCACTGAAACTTTGGGACCAGGTGTAGATAGGTGGCTGATGTTTGAGAGATTGCACAGCCCTAAATTTGTTTTACCAGCAGGGAAATTACCTCCTATGTATCATTATGCTTTCTTTTCCCCCTCGGCACCTATAGAATCAACACAAAGAGGTGAAACCTACCAACTCTCTTGGTATCACAGACGTTTTTCTTATTCTGCTATTATAATGAGTTATTTTTATATTCTGCTTCTACTACACAAATATCAAAGTCAGTGTTGACATACTGCTGTGCATTAATACGACCAGCTTACAGTTTCACTGTTGTTATTAATTTGCTATAATACCCTCACTAACACCACTTAGGTTTAACATTGCTAATGGTACTGGTAAAATATACATCCACTGATACATATATCCCTATGCAAATTTGAAAAGATCGTGTGAATTTGAGGACATCTTGCAAATTTAAAGCTAAAATTGTTCCAAGGCAGAATTATAACTAACTAGATTTGTGCCTCATTAGCTTTAATTTTTTTTTCCAAATTTGAAGGTATTGATTTTAAATGGGAGAATTCTTTCATCACTGTGCAAAACACCTAGCTTATCCAATTGAAAACAATGAACTCCCACCATAAAAGAATGTCCCTGCTTTTCTGACATTCTGAGCACCTTCCCCTCTCACCATCTTTTAGGAACTGAGTAGAGACAAGATTCACAGAACCTGTGGAACTTGAACATCGTGTTAGTCTGTACAGTCTCTGTACAGGTATGAATTTTAACCAAAGTGCTCAGAATTTGCTCAAATTCCTTTGCAGTTAGAACAGACAGTCATCTGGAATCTACTTCAAGAGAAGGAAAATTGTATGCACAGGTAGTACATTGAGATAATTTTAATTTTAAAATGAGAGTCACAGCTTATATATTTGAGATTACAGATGCAGCTCTGCCCTGCAGCAAAGACTTATTCTGCATATCATGTGATTGTTACATTAGGAATATATCCTGCTTAAAAATAGAAATGCCTGCTGCACCAATTTTGGCAGTAAAGAAGTAAAAGACATTATTAATAGGAATATTTATCATAAAATTTTCAGTCAATTGTTTCACTAATCAAATCCACATGACTTGAACCCACATACCACAACCCCTTGAGCAGTGAGTATTAGCATATTCCAAAAAACAAAATCCTGAAGAATATTTGCGCTGTTTGCTCAGGAATGTAATGGAAACTGGGTGAAAGAGCAAGAGAGAGACTGCTCAAAAGAATGGCTGTGTTTTGGCAGATGCTAACGCGTAGCTGTCTTTAAAATTCCCACAGAACTTCAGAGCAATTAAAGGTTCTAGTCTCACTATCCTGGCAAAACTTCCTTTTTATCTTCTTGCTTCCCTAATCCTAGTGCACCTGTGCCTGAGAAAATCATAACTGAAAAGATGCACACGGTGGGATTTTTTTATACAGCTTCTGATCTTTCGTTCCACCTGGAACAGGCAGACTTTGGACAAGAGCATTGCTCCTGAAAACTAAGGCCACAGAGTGATCAAGGCAATCAAAATGATCAGTGTCAGGATGCAGGAGCAGGAGGAAGGCAGATGGGACAAAACTAAGAACTCATCAGCCCTAACGCCCTTTCAGTGTAGCATCTAAGCCAAAACCCACGTGCTTCACAGAAGTCTTCAGTTACAATGGGATTTGAGTCAGGTTCAGGACAGTAAGTATGACTGAGATCCAGCAGTGGTTGGGAGAAGATAGAGCCGGGTGCTCTGTTAGAGCTGCTGGTGTACAGTCTTTTCTAGTGATAGTGAAATAAGTTGCAAGAAGAACGGACTTCTCTTCAGAATGAGGGACAAGCTGCACTCAGCCCCAGCTTGGGCAAAGGGTGTGCTTTTTAAATAAGATCGAACAGCTCTTCAGTTCCAGCGGGAAAAATACATTAAAGTAACATCGTGGGTGAGGGGAATAGAGAGAGGATTTATGGAGATGAAGGAAACTGGAGGGGGAACATTTACGAGAAAGACATTATCAATTTCCAGATGTTGTTCTGTGCCTGACAGTAGTATGTTTTCAAGCAGCCATTTCATATATTTCACCTTTTTCCCCTGTGAAACTAAAGATTTGTAACAAATACTGCAAATGGGTGAAATACAAAATAATGATTTTTAACATCATCTTTATTTCCAGTAGATTCACTGGTATAATGGTACAAAAAAAGCAGGTAAACTCACTTGTTGGTGTTCCAGGCTGCAACTGAGAATGGGTGAAATCTGTTGCCTAAATTTGAAGTGAAAGCATTACTGAGCTGAACCTTCAGCCTAGACTGAACATTTTAAAGTTTGAGTCAGTTTTTTCTCCCTCAAATTCATGCAGCACTGTTCTTTTTCTTTAGGCCAGAGTAGACATGAGAGAAATTAAAAATCACCAGGGGACGACATTTGATCATCGTTGGAGGTGCAGAAACTGCCCCAAATCTTCTCTTGTGAACTTGTCTCTGAGATTTCTAGATTTAATTTCAGGCTCTAATTTTCCAGCTGTTTTCTGTTAAGTAGCTGAAAATGGTAGTTGCCAAAGTTAACTGGCCTAGCCCATTGAAAATTTCCTGCTTGGCTCTTCAAAGTTACGCATGAATCTTCTTAAGGTAGCAGGAAAGCAAATAGATTTATTTGTTTACAAACTTCACTGCTCTAGCAAAGAGTTGCTACAACAAATCCAGGATATAATAAAATCTGCTAATTTTTAAAGCAAACGCCTTTCCTTTTTTCCCGCCATTGAAGTCCTGGCACACATTGCTCATCATTTAACAAAGGAAAACATCCAGCTCTGCTTTCCTGCTTCTGTGTGGTCTGTCACAGACTTAAGCGAAGAAAAGTGAATTGCAAGTTGCAGCTCAGCCACGACATGGATATACTGCAACCCTTGGAGGGACTATATATATATTCAAACCAGAGAGAATCTCCTGCATTGTTTTTCCCTCTTTCTTCCATGTGACAAGTCTACTTTTTTAAATACAAGAAACTGTTTGAAGCAGGCTAGCTGTGGAGGCTGCTTTGATGTCCTGCCATCACACTGAGCTGTAGAAAGCCTTCTTGTTGTCTTATGTAGGGAGCAGTTGAGGATATCAAAGGCAAGATGGGATGTTAAATTTTTATTGATGAATGTTTAATAGTCTGGGTTGTAAGCTGTCATGAGTAATGCAGTAAAAGGATTCATTCTGAATCTTGCTGTTTGCCATCCAGTGCCTGAAAGTGATTAGTCTTTAAAGAGTAAAAATCTTTATTTTTTTTTCTTCAGTAATTTATTTTCTGCAGCAGATTAAAAGAAATCTATCATGATACTTAAAAGAGAGTCAAGTGGGCACATTAGGTTAATACACCAGCCTCTCAGCTTGAGACCTGAATTTGAGTCAGGTTTGCAGCAAAAAAACCCTATGAATTTAGCACTGTTTTCTGAAAGCCCACTAATGTGACAAGTCTGGTCATGTCTCACTGGGCTTAGGGTCATGCCTCTCATGAGGTGCAGCTTTATACCTCGTAAAACATAATGTTAATTGAGCCATGTGCAGAAACACTGGGCACCGTCACAAGGATACAGCCAGAAGATAACTGAGGAGAGATGTGCTTCCCTTTCCCCCTCAAACAATGCCCCACCCCCACCCCCCCACACACACCCACACACCCCAAATAATCCTATTTTCTTACCTACTGGGACACCAAAGTTTTAAAATAAATGTAATAAAAAATGTTTAAAGATCACTGTTCTCCCATTACCCACTCCCTGTTGAAATAATGCATCTAATGTAACATCTAACACACACTTTAAAAATAAACCTGTGCCGATATAAGGGAAGTTTTGAGGAACAATATCTAAATGCTTCTAGAGACGCAGAGCAATCCAGGCATGTTCCTGAAGGAACAGAGATTGCTGAGATAGAGAGGGTAGAGGGAGGAGAGAGGAAATTATTGCAGGAGGTTGCATGGCTAATACATGTTTCATTACCATGCAGATAAGTATGAACAGAGAGTATTCACAAAGCTTCAGGAAACAAAAAAAATTCTGCATTTATACTATACTAACTTCAGGACAAGGTTTGGTTAAATGGGAATTCTAACTAGCTATGGTTTCAGACACTTGAATTTACAGCATCATCCTTTAACTGCTACACTGTTCAGTAGAGAACAGTTTTTTGGATGAGGAAAAAAAGATTATTGTCCTTTATGAGTCCTAATCAACCCTTGATCACAGCTAATTTAGTGACTTTTGACAACATGAGAAGCATTTGCATGCTGTGAATCCCTATTTATCAACTAAGAAATGAATTGAGATACTCATGCTCTTCTACATTTCTGAGCAAGGATCAGCTAGATAATGAATTTTGTTCACTACCATCTGAGCTGGTGATGAAAAGCTTTCTCAGTCAGAGGTTGTATCAGCAATAGGTTAACCTCCTAACTACTGTCACTGTCATGGTTTTTTTAAAGATAATTTTTTTCTCTCAGTCATCATGAAAAAAGCAATTGAAAAAATTATTTTTATGACATATCCCAGAAAGACTCTGGCATAAGCAAAGAAGTGTAATGGCCATGCCAGCCTCAGACACAAACTGGTGAGGAAGGAGAATTCTGCATGTTGTCATTTATGGGATGTGTGGGAGATGTGTGCACAGGGATAACTATGTGTCTGTGTCTTACACACCCACAATCTCTGGTTTACACATCTGTGACTGAAAATCTGCACTATTTCTTTGCTGTCCATGTACTGATTAAAGGCAGAGGGAGTTTCCCTTACTTGGAATAAATAGTTCTGGTTTCTGTTTTATTTTCACTTTTTAAGAGAAGCATTGTTTGCATAAAGAACTCTTCAGCAGAGCATGATTTGATAGTCTACTCTTCAAAAAACAGGGAGCTTTACATAGGCATCTTGACAGGCAGACTTAGAGGAGTGATAAATACTTAGGTGGACCCTAAGATTAACTAAATACAGTTCCCAGTTTCAATTACAGAAGGCTGTAGTGGGAAGAGGTGACAGGATTTTCCCAAAATATTTTTTGCTATTAGAAGACCTATGGGGATTTTCCCTTGGATGACAGGCTGTTAAAATCTACTCAGAAAGTGCAAAATTTCCATCACTTTCCAAAATACATGCTTTACTACATCTCTGATTTTTTTTCATTCTCTTTAGATCCGTGACAGTGTCTCACAGTTCAGTGGTGAATCTAGAGGAAACAAAGATCTAATTGAATTATCATTAATTATTTTCCGTAAATTAAATACATTGCAACAGTTCATTGGTATATGCATAAAATCTTATTTTAATATCTGTTTATTTAAAGTCAATCCACATAAACAATTGGAAAATTACTGTTACTAATTTAAAAAAAATTCATAACAATGCTTTCCAACTCCATCTCTCAATAATAAGCACTGCCAAGTGGCTCTCTGATCTTTGAGAAGACAACTGGAAACTAGAAAAAGACCTGAAGAACATTATCTCATTGGGAATACTTCTAGATGCAACAATAGAGCTATTCCAATGCATGTTAGACAAAGATGATCAAAAATTTCTGTTTCAAAAATCATTTTGGATTAGAAATTATTTTAGATTGGAAAATATTTAAGCAAATGTACCAGGAAAAAAAAAAGTTTTACATCACAAATATCTATTCATCCTTCCACAAAAATTGCATTTTGATATGTCTAGCTTACCTTTTTCTGATGTTGTCTGTCTCGAATGTTTCACCTGCAAATGCCCAAGTCATCCGAAGACTGACTCTGGTAATGTAGTGCAAGGGCTGAGCAAGAGAGAAGCCTGTCAGCCTCACAGCAGCTTCTGCAACAGAAGTAAGACTTTTCTTTTGCAATGCCTCATTTCCGTGATTCTTATTTGGTTTGATTTAGAGCTTGTCTATCTGGTGTAAGAACTTAAAAAAATGCTCAGAACTTTCTAGCTGCTTTCCTAATTATCGGGTCATAGTGGCCACTGCATGTCCTTGAACAAGAGCTAGGCTGTCAGGTTGTATTTACCATCCAGGCTTTGTCTAAAGCTATGGTGTTATCATATGCTTACCAGTGTATTCCAATATACTCACACCATCTAGCTTAGAGCAGTCAGTGAATACTTTATCACATATTCAGTTGCCTTAGGTCTTTAAAACATTTTAAAAAGACATTTGCTAAAACATGCCTGCCACATTCCTTTTCTCAGCTTTTAAGCAATGCCATTCATGGCCACAACATGGAAGGTGGGTAGATGCTGATCTCATCTCCATGTCTGATCCCGGCTGGTTTTGTATGTTGTGTATTAGCTACAACTTTCTTCACAGCTGATATTGACTTTATTGCACTTCACTGCAACCTATTTTAAAAATACAAATATCCCTTATTTCTCAAGTACTTTTAAGTGACACACTGAAAAGTAAACTGTTGGGTCTAGATCTGTCAATTATTATATGCTGCTTAGTCTTTTATTTGTAATAACTATATATTAAGCATCATACAAGATCATATACAGTAAGCCTGTGGGTAACCTTAATGAACAAAACCAGTGCCCTTGCCAGCGCAGCCCAGAATGATCAGTTGTCTCTGGCCCTCCTCTTGTTTTAATGTTAGCATTTTTCTCACTTCTGAGAACTTTGTATGTTGATAGTGTCAATACCATCTTCATGAAAGAACCACTGCAACTTCAAAGTGCAACTACTTGGCCCCTGCCTTGCTGGCAAATTGTTCTTTCATCTTAACTCTGACCTTGAGTTTAAATTCTTGGTTACAGGAGTCCATTGAACAAAGTTGTCCCTTAACGCCTGATTGCCAGTGCTCTTGATTTTTAAAAATCTCCATGGGAGTTACTGAAAATACTCAGCTGCTTCAGAAATAAACAAGCAGAATTCAGGCCCGCAGTCTCCATCCAATTCTGTCATGAGATAACATTTCTCACATTCCACAGAGATCATTTCCCATTTCACAGAACTACAGTTATGACACAACAGCAGGAAATATTTTTCTGGGCACAGGTGGAAGAGAGTATAATTCTGCTGTTTTATGTTTTTTGTATATTAATTTGCAGACACCAAGGATCCTCTTCAGGGTGGTCATTTAAATCTCTGTTTGTCTTTATGGAAAGATGTAAACTCAGTCAGCAAAACTCAAAGGTTTCTGCCAAACAGGACTGAATGGTTTATATCAAAGTTGTTCAGTCGCACTCTCACACCTAGTGGCACTAGTTCTGTACAGAAATTAGGCACAAAACCAAACATTTTTTAGGATTAGGACCCACACGCATAGTCCTGTTAGTAGGACCGTTTATCCACTGGAAAAAAAGTAGAAAAAGATGTCATAGTAGATAGTAATTAGAGGAAAAAGAGTGGTTTTCCATTCATTTGCCTGGTTTGCTAATGAAAGGCTATATTTAAAGACAAGACTGTGCTTCAGTTAGGTGTGAGCATAGTTTAAATGTTCTTTTTGCTATGCGTGTGTGTATGTGCCAAGCAAATTTTAACTGTATATCATCATGGCTTGGCTTCGCAAACGAAGATCTGGGAAGAGTTTTCTCCACGCTCACTGCAAGCGATGGGTGCACCCTTTGGGCCTGCACGGTGGATTTTTTAGGTGAGGCACCAGCGTGCGCAGAACTGGCTCCACCCTTTACACCGGAGGTTCATCTGCCAGGGCCTGGCGAGCTTGGACAGTGACAGCGAAGTCCTCAGGTCGTAGGTTTGGTTAGAGTGTCCTTCTCTTAGATGATGGATGCCTTACAAGGCTAAATGAGCTCCATCTGCCCGGGTTTGGAGTCAGAGTTGTCCTTCTCCTAGGATGGCTGCCCGAAGGCTAGTGAGCCCATCCTGCCCGTGGACACACTTTGTCTGACCCTTCAGCCGAGACCTGTCTGGCTTGGGAGACCCCACCGGAGGCACACGCCACCACCAGCACAGCTCTCAACCTCACAAGGGCACGCAAGCTCCTTCCCCACAGCAAGGGGGTGCCCGTGAAAGAGAACTGCATGTATAGGAGTGCTTTTAAGCAGTTTCTAAAGTTAATGAAATAATTTATTTGTTTGATTACAGTTTAGATGTGTGGGTGAGCCTCAATATTGGTTAGAAAAAATTATCTTAAAAGGGAAAACAAAAAGTTGGAAGGTTTTAGGTTCCTGAAGGAGGTTTCAAGTCTACGTATACAAGCATAGCATGCAAAGATGACTGACATCAAGGGCTGCAGAGGAAGTAACGTCTCTGATCCAGCACATGACTAAATTGTAGTAGCATGTCTGAAGGCTGTACTGTCTATGGATAGCACAAGCACGTGAGCCGGTGTGGGGATGTTCCATTGGTTTCAATGAAGATATAGGTGGTTTTACCAAGCTCAGGTTTTCAGGACAGCCTACAGGGTGACAGCTAAGATCTAACAGCCTCTTCAGTCAGCATCACCTGGTCTTATAATGCTTATGCAACCTCCCTTGCACACATTTATAACCGGTGATGATGTGGTCTGGGCCTCCTAACTGCTCACAATCATTTAGTAATTGCATGTAAAAAAGGAAAATTTAAGGAAGAGAAATGTCTGTGTTTTGAAGTAAGGAATTCAGCTGACACTACAGATTCTGAAAGCACAATGTGCTCAGTGAAAGTACTTGAACCTTGAAATAGAAATACAGACCTCTTAATTAATCTCTCTGTTATTCCATAAAATGCAAAGAAAACTAATACAGAAAATTTTCCTGTTAATTACAAATGGAATGTATGTGTGTTTGAGTGTGTGATGGGGAGGAGAATGTTGGATCAGGGCAACACAATATTGCACTTCCTACATAATTATGTAGGAGGGATAGGTTTATTAGGCTGCAGTAAGCCATTATTTATGTGAATGGAATCTTTATTAGAAAACTACCTACAATATTGCTCTTCTTCAAGTTGTAGCAGAACATCTAATCTAAATCTGTTCTTCCATGAGTGTATATAAGGCTTGAATGTGTATATAGCCTTGAATTATGTTCCTTAAGGAGAAACGTGCCATAAAAACCAAGGGGTATGCACTTTCTTTAATGTTTGCTGTTGTGGATTTAGTTGTGCTTGATCATTTTTAAATTGTTCAGAACATTAAAACTGCTTCCTTTTAAGGTGCTACTGTTAAGGCTAGGAAACAAGGACATCTCCTCAGTTTTGTTGGCCAACATATGGAGGCATTGTTTACTTTCTTTCTTCTCATGTTGCGTAACTGAGTCTTGCAGCACAAAAGGAGGATGTTCTTGCTGCCCTCAAGCCACCTCTCATCTTCTCCAAGGTAAAAGTGGCAGGTCAGTGGAAGAGGTCTAGTTTGTGGGTCATCATTTATGCCTAATGATCATGCTGACACTGACTGGGGGTCTCCACCGGTAATTGTTCCCTGAGCTGCAGCACCCTTGCAAATTCACTTTTCAAACTTTCAGGCCAGGTACATACCCAAAGTAAATCCCATCTACGTATTACATGAGTAGACAAGCCTTTCAGTGGCTAAGTTCTTTAAGCTCCTTTAGCAAGGCCCTTCTAGCATTCACCTCTACTTCACTCATTTGCCTAATACATGCTTTGTGACATCTAAAAGTCTCTGCCCACTTCTATCCTTCACTTTTCTACACTGATTTACCCTCCCTAAAAGGGCACTCAAACAAACATTTTTCAGGAACATATGGGTGTCCTGTGCCACTGTCACAATCTATTCTCTCCCAGCGTGGTGACTCTATGACCCTGCTGCAGTCAACCCAGACCTTCTCGACAGTTTCTGAAAAGACATGATTTACTGAAGAGATGTGACAATGCAGTCATCAATTACCATGACAAGGGCTGTACCACGTGAAAGTGTTTTGCCCTGTGCCAAGAGTCTGAATAACTGATGATGCAGCAGTTTGGACCCACAGAGGTCCCTTACCCTTACCCTACCTGCTTTTCCGTAACCAATATTTGGTTCAAAACCAAAACCCATTTCTGTTCTTTCCCTTTTGACAGCAGAATAACCCAGAAAATTCACTGGAGTCCTTCATTGCTCCTTATTTGTTCCTGAGGTTTTTCCAAGAAGGCAGAAGGAGTTTTCCCCTCGGAAGACACTAATCAGAGAAGATACAACAAAGGAGCCTTAATCAAGGCTTTGAGCTTACAGCAGCCAGCTGTCACTCAGACACAAGGAAGATTTGGCACGCCTTCAACAGGGAATGACCTACTTCCACCCGAAAGAGTCCCAGTCATTAAATGGACCAGAAGCTAACTGGTGAAGTGCCTTATTGCCCAAACACATAGTGCTAAATAGAAATTCTTACTGGAGTGAGGTCTATGGTCATCCTTGGAAGAACAGATGTACTGCAAAGGCTGCAATGGGCATGGTCCAGGTTATCAAAAAGCTTTCTTTGGGCTGGTGGCCATTCTTTGGTTGGGGGAGGCCCAGGGCCACATCAGTATGCCAGGTTTTTCAGTATTCTCTTCCCTGGAAATATCAGGGTCAATATACAGGATGCCTGTCCTCTTCTTTTGGGATCATGTACCATCATAAGCTCTACAGCAACTTCCCTAATAAGGATCTACAGTAGCTGCTCATTCCTGTGGCAGGGGAGAAACCAAAACCTAAGAAGGAGGGCCCATTAT
>NW_010406964.1:42419-48454 GCF_000710305.1 Buceros rhinoceros silvestris | reverse complement strand
GCATCCAAATCTAAGTAGGAGTGACTATTCATAGCCTTATTGTCAATTTATATTGTTTATAACTCTGTTGATAACTCTGATACAAAACTGCTTTCCATCTAAGGTTCTAAACCAAGTTAGTCTATGAACAAAAGTGACTGTTTCAGAAAAGCTCTCCAAAATATGTTCCCGAGAGTAATATGCCTGTTAAAACAGACCTAGATGATGATGTGACCATCAGATGTGAGAAAAGGACGCATGTTCTGCTTGTGCCATAGAGCCATTTTGAGTGGCAGGACATTTTGTGAAGACCAAGTGGAGACCATGGGGTGAGGGCCATGTGGGATATGTACTGGTGGATTTAGGCAACCCCCACCAGGGTTATCCACTCTAGGATATGGTTCATCCAACCCCTGGAGCACTGTTTACAGGCCATGAATTACATTTCCTGGATTCCCAGCTAGGAAGCGTACAAGAATCCTGAAGATCGTTCCACAGACTAGGTATGGATAGGGCATTTGTCCTTGAGGATACCACCATAGATGTTATAAAGGGGTAGCTGGGACACAGCCAGAGCCTAGGTTTCCATCTCAGTTAAAGGGTTAAAGCTGGGTAGTGTCAGTACTCTCCTGTGACTAGCCAAAGGTCACAAAAGAAGATCACTGGATGCAGCTGTGATCAGAATAGCGGAAACCGTAAGAGTTATCCAACTACATCAGCAGTATATACCCCGGACAGGACAGTATTAATGGAGGAGGAGCTCAGTCCCTTCTCTTCAAGCAAATCTGTGCCTGCTCTTCTTCCCTATCCTCTCAGCAGTGCTTTGTTCCAAATGACATTGCAAAATATTGCAGTACACATGATTTCTTGTCCTATCAGAATGCCTCACAGTCACAAATTCTATGATTTGTGTATATTCCTCAGGATAACAATATAAAACAATTAAGGAGGAGGAAAATGGGAAAATGTAATGTGCCTTGTGAATGAAATATTGGCAGAATGGGATGTGTTGAATCTTGCTTTTCTTCTGCCCCACGGGGGAGAAACTGAATTAATTCATCATTTTACTTAAGCATGGAAGAGGGCACCATTAAAGAAAGCTTAGAGGAAAGAGAATTAAAATGATAGGGCACAATCATTTTAATCACTTGGGCTCAGCTTCATAAAAAGAGGTGAAATTCCTTTTCATTGGTCTTCAGAGTGCATGGATTTCATGCATGATTTCTCATCAACTTGTCTGCTGCACATAATTAAAAAATTTGTGATTTCCTTTTTTTTTATTATGCCTTATATAACTCAGTGAATACTGTATTGAGAAAGATTTGCACTGCTTTGGTATTTTTCTTCTATCATTTGTTCACTGCTACCCTCCAAGAAATAACAGTTACTGAAATGAGCACATACATGCCGGAGTACGACAATCTCCTGTGCAGCAATGCCAGCAGTTCCTGACCTGGCAAACAGATCTGTTAGAATTCTTATGAAACAGAAAGGGGGTGAGAAGTGGAAGGGACAAAAAAGCAACACCCAGAGTTCTACTAAAAAAAAAAAAAAAAAAAAAAAAAAATTTGTTTTAAAAAAACAACGAAGGGGAAAAAAAAAAAAAAAAAAAAAAAAAAAAAAAAAAAAAAAAAAAAAAATTGGTTTTAACAAATGAACAGTAGTGGAAGGAGAGGAGAGAGGTTTCTTTGAACAGGCAATCTCTGAGTCCCATTAGAGAAGGTAAACCTTGTCCTTGCAGTAGAGCTCAGCTATTTCTAGTCCTCTGGCCTCCTCAAAGTGACAGCTATTGCTCTGTACGTTGCTTCACCAGCCTCTAAACTGGGACTTAGAAATAAAAGGATTTGTTATGTAGGTGACATAGTTACACAGAAGCCAGCACAGAGGATGCTCCTTGTATAGGCTATAATGTCAAAATCAAAATGTGAGCATCAGACTCAACCTGGGTTATTGCTGGCCTTTGTCTTCTGTTATTTTGACATGAATCTTCCACATGCACTACACTACCCTAAGCAAGTCTATGAAAGGTGACTCTCAACAAGAGGTCTGGACCGTACACAGTAACCACAACTGGAAAAAGAAACCGTCCCTCCAAAACAGGGCTGGGGAACAGCAAGCCATCAAACTCATCATTAGCCTCACTTGCCTTCCTACAAATCAAAAATGAACCAGTAACTGCTACATGCATAGAATGTACCTGTACGAAAATGTTAAGTATGATTAGCAAGTAGTTAAGTTTATGTAAACTCTAAGCATTACATTATTTAAAAAAAAAAACAACAAAAAAACCAAAACACAAAAAACAAGCAAACAAAAAACCACTCTGGGATTTGAAAGCCTAGTGAGAGGAGGGCCAGCTTAATCATGAAGGACCAAAAACCTATTTCGGGCTTAGTGAAGCACTCAGCAATCATTAGGTGATGCCTTTTGCTACCTTGGCAAGGGTTAACATCTCAGTGGCATAGGCAGAATCAAACTAGACAGGGACAACCACAGGGAGGAGGATTAAAATTCCTTCCTGTCTGAGTTAAGGTGGGTCAGTGGGGTAAGGGACGCCTGGGATCTGTATGGGGCCCCATGCAGGCTGCAGTCACGCCCCATGCAACTGCTTACTCAAGGGTCTCTCGCACTGTACCCTGAAGCATAGGTAGCCAGTCATGAAAACACAATTTGGGTGACAATGTCAGTCAGATACAACGGTTGACAGAAAAGTCTTTAGGTTTTCATCTCAGTTTAGGGGGATTCATTTTGGGTTTTTTGCTTTTCGGTAATGTGTTTTGTCGATTAAGTAAATGTTTCAATTATTTGAGAGTAAATAAAGACTTGTCTTTCCTTTTACCTTAATGTAATTCATAGCACTGCAAACTCAGGATAAGAGACAAAAAAACAAGTCACCAAGGTCTTGATCCCCAGATCCATCACTGTCAATTGGAGTCTTCCCATTCCTGTAGAATGATTCCAGAATCAGGCCTTAAGCTCTTGTGTCTCTGTATACAAACACATTTCTGTATCTGAGTCAATATGTGCTGCTGTGTGGATGTATATAATGCTTTGTGCATGTGTGCATATATGTGTGTGTATTTATATACACATTCTCACAAGCACAAATATACATTTAAGATTTACAATTCTGGAAAACCTAGTGAGTAATGTAAATTATTAAAGCAGATGCCTCACAGAAAATATTGTTCAGACCTCCTCATTTAAATTCAGCCTCTTATTCACACTTGGTAATACACTCTGCCGTATGAATTATGGATTCCTGTTTTTATCTCTCACACTACACATGAATGTTTGATAAAGATTGTTTCCAGTATTATATTTTGTCAAAATGCTCATCTAAAATTCAGTCAAAAATGCTTTCCAGTAATTATGTATTGAGCTAGCACTGTAAAAAAAAGAAAAAGAAAAAGAAAAAGAAAAAGAAAAAGAAAAAGAAAAAGAAAAAGAAAAAGAAAAAGAAAAAGAAAAAGAAAAAGAAAAAGAAAAAGAAAAAAAAGAAAAAGAAAAAAAGAAAGCCAAATGGTATTATCATTGTTTTTCCTGAATATTTGTGCTAAATGAGACTGAGGATTTGCAGCCAAAATTCCTTATTTACACTCCAACCAAATGGAGCCAAGGCAGCTACAGTATGTTTTTCACACTGCTGTACAAATGCTTCAGCCTCAGTGTTTTGTCTGGTGAGGAAAAAGGCTGCTTTTATGCGAAATTATTTGTAATGAATTTGTGAAGTGGATTAATATCCAGAAGAGGTCTGGATTTACACTGGAGAAATATCAAATTTACCTCCTTAGGGAATCAGGATAGTTTTATTATAAGGTCCCTAGAAGAAAAAAAAGAAAAATCCAGCAAACCAAACTATAGTGTCCAGAATAATTTCTGCATTTATTTTGTTGTGTGTGAAATTGCAGCTCCTGAGGAAAGATCCAGCTAGAGAAAACCAAAATATATTTTCCCATTTGAGCTAAAAATCTGTGTCATGACTTCTAATGCTGCTGAATCTTTCCATTCTTTTGTGCAGGGTTCTCTTCATTTTTACCAGGCTGTGCAGGGGTCGAGTGCCCAGAAGGGAATCTCTTTGGCTCTATCTGCATTCACAGGGAGGGCAGCAGAATAGGTGCGTATCCACAGCTCGAAACAGTGGCTGCTAAGGACCTGGTACCTACGGTGTGTGTGTTTGGGAAAGAAGGGTTACTGTAGGTGAGCTCTAGTCTAGTTTCATGGACTGACCTCCTAACATGCATAGGTATATTTCTGGAGTGCATTTCCGATTTAGTTTTGTTTGAAAGGAATCCAGTGCTCCCCAAGAATAAACCAAACTACAGTAAATGGGGGAAACTGGAAGATTTGTTTTAAAAGGACAAACCTTATCTCATCTGAACCATTAACATAAATGCACACATTGAATACAGCAGGCTTTGGATCAGTGCTCAGATAAGGCCATCAGTTGTCCTTTTCCTTTCAAGAGAATTGAGTTAGGAGCAACAGAGGCACCAAGCAACTGTGGTTACTAGTGAGAACTATCTGTGGAGGGAGCATTATAATCAAGCATATAGTAAACAACCTTCCTGATTGCATGTAATTCTTGGTTGGGGAAAACCTCCTGGAAAATTGTCCATACTGGCAACATAGTAATTTCAATTCTCTCAATCTGCGAGTCCAAATATACTGTGTATCTTTTAAAGAACTAGAGGAACTGTGGATCAGTAGAAGGAAGACTGTGTTTCTCCTCTGAAAAACTAGCAGTAATAATGGATTCATTTTTTCCTTTCCTGCTGCATGTTTAGCTGGGGAATAGCCTGCACTCCTCAGCATATGCTCAGCTGTGAGGAGATAAAAGCCAGTTTTATAGAGAAAGACCCCACTTTCTTTTCCAAGGGCATCTCCCATTCCTTCATTTCTGTTCACCTGTGTGTTCTCCTAGTGTTATTTGAATCCTTTCACGGTTGTGTGGAAAGCCCAAAATGCAATAAGAAGTTTGATCCATAATGGAGCAGTCCAATTTTGACAAACTTCAAACAAGTTTTATTATATATATGATATATATATGATTCTATCATATATGCAATATGTGATAGAAAGCACATCATTATTAACCTGTTTTAGATACAGCTGTGCTCCATCTTACCAAGGATACTAACGATTTTCCAGTCTTTCCTCACAGTCAGTCCTCGCAACATGATAGTGCTATAAATGCTTTTACCCTCTCATAGCTGGTGGGAAAATGCCATACAAAGAGTGGCTTGTCCAAGTTCACATGTGTAGACCACCCCTGCTTTATACAGTCCAATGAAGTAACGAATAACTGAAAATGGTTACAGCTTAATATCACATACGACTTGTTCTGAAAAAGGCAAAGTGGGAGAAGAGTTCAAGTGCTCTATTTCTTCAGCAGCACTTGGCAGCATGCTGCATGCATACCTGTAAAACAAAGGAAAAAAGATTCCGTTTGCATCAGGCTGTGCAACTGCTATTCTGCAAAGCACAATAAAAATTTCAGCCACTCACTTCCATCTGATGTATCTTTCATAACTGCTGCTGTATTTTGGAAAGGTATTTCAGATTACATCATGATGCGTTGTCTTCTCTTTTGTGAGTAGCTAATAGGGAGCAATGGCATCTGTTTTTCACAAGTTTAATTTGTCAATAATGATTTTGATGGGGGGTTTTGTTGCTGTTTCTGTTTTTTCTTTTGAATTACTGTGTACAGTCAGTAAAGCCTTAGACATCTGCCACAGTAGAGAAGGAATAGTCTTTTACATTGTAATGAAGTGTAAGGTATTATCCGGAACATAAGAGGCAAATATTTTGTACCTGATAACACCAGCTTCCTTAAGAAGAGGGCACAAGATCTTCTAGCTGTAGATTTCTCAACTGAAGTATCTCTATCCTAACCACCAATACCTCCACCACTTCTTTCCAGAGCACTTACAAACCTCAGTTGAATCCAGTTGCTTAGACAGATTTTCCCTCTTGCTTCCCTTAGCTTTACATGTGGGAAACTCCTGCTGCAAGGCTCCTTTGGGACAAGCAGGCTTGTAAACATAGCCCAATCG
>NW_010406964.1:14977-42323 GCF_000710305.1 Buceros rhinoceros silvestris | reverse complement strand
CTTCCGTCAGTGGCTGCTGCAACAGGAAGTTCAGAGATTTCTAAGACAAGAATAAGTGGTGCGACAGCCCTATATTGGTTTTCTGGATGCAACTGCTGTACTGTATGCTTAGATTTTTTTCTATAGCATTTGATTTGAATCTCCATTATGGAAGCCATTAGCACCTTTCTACAAAACAATATGGCAGGATTTCTGCTTGTGGTTTCCAGAGGCATGTCTTTCAGGGAGTGCCACAACCAATATAATGTTAGCAGATCTGTGTGTGAGTGTACTCGTGTCTATCCATCTTTTTCATAAATGCTACACATCGGTTACTCCACCCAAGGAAATTATCGTGCCCCATATGGCCACCACCGTAACATATTTCATGACTAAATACTACATATTTGAAGCATCAAGTCCTTTTCAAAAGACACTCTAGTACTAGTAGAACTAATGTTGGACATCCATGGATACAAGCACAGGTTCTGTCAGCATCTCTTAGAAAATAATTAAAGCACGAAAATACTGAAGTCAGTACTTTCACTTTGCAACCAAGAGAAATCATCACCTCGACTTGACAAACCAGATTCACCCTAGTGATTTTATGGGAAATCTTTACATTATATGGCAGATATGTTCGCTGAAGGCGTTATTGGTATTAATCAGACATGCGCCATCAAAGCAAAGCATCCCCGGGCATGACATACAATCTAAGCATGACAACATTTTAAGGTCAATAAATACTTCAGTGACGATGTAGGTATGTGTGTGTCTTACGTATCTGAATGAATGACCTGAATATACTCCAAAACAGAGTTCACTGACAGGAAAATAGGTCAGAACATTCCGTCTCTTGCATCTTTTATTCGTTGCATCACTCCATGTTTTATTTTGGAAATCAGTAAAATATTTCTGGTATCAGGCCAGATCCTCAGCTGGAGTCCATCCACACCATGCCAGATAGTAGTATAATAGAGTTATGGAATATTACACCAAAAAGAATCTTAACTAGCACACCAGTAATTTATCTGCTGTATTTTTTGCATCAGTAACCGTAAGAAATCATTACTGGTTTCTCTTCTACTGCATATTTGTACTGTGGCTAAAGATGAGTTACTGCACAGTTTGGGTTAATGGAGGCACATTCCCCTGAGACAGAAGTACACACTAGGTTTAAGATGGGGATGGGTGCTTTATTATGGTCTATGACTGATTTCAATGCTGCTTTATCATCTGCCAGCATGCACACACAAACTAATAAGCTATTCACTGCTTTTTCCCCCTGAGGGTACCTTTCAATAAGGCAAGTCATTGATTTTTACCATCACATGCACAGACCATAAGCCATTCCCTGTATCATTCTACCCCCAGTGGTTCATTCTGCAGGGGAAACCAGTCATTTTAGTCACACGCATGCACATTCACATGTGCACACACTCTAGCCAGCAATAGTCTAGCTCAGATGCCCAGATATTTACTTTGCCACCATTATAAGAACTGTTGATATTAACCTCTTCTGCCACCCTGACATCATAATTTTTATTAAAAATACTTTGCTGTAATGCTGAGACCTGATACAAAGAGCAGAATACACTTTTTTCCCCCTGACAGCATGTTTCTAGTACATAAATCAGCAACTGACCATCACTGTCACTCTTCCATGAATTTCTAGCAGAGAGCCCAAAAACTGAATTGCAGTAACGTATATGATCACAGTCAATGCTTTTTAGGTTATTTGTATTTCTCTTAGGTCTGCGAGGGTCCCTCTTATGGCATTCTATGGTGATGCTTTAAAACTTTTTCCTGTTTTATAGAACAAGAGTACTTAAACTTTATGACCTAGCTCACCCTGCTTAAAATATAAAAGGCACAATGATGTGGATCACTGTGTTTTAATCACTGCCACTGTCTTCCGCTCTCACTCTAATAATATGCTTTAAAGCTTTCAGTTTAGCTTCCTAAAGCTGACCAGAACAAAAAACACAGTTGCTTATCCAGTATAATGCAGAATAGTTCAAATTTCAGAGGGAAATTTCACTGATGTCCTGCAGCTGAGGATCCGGCCGTATTGTAGGTATTTCCCACATCATTTATCCCCCTCTTTGGCAAGCTGTCCTTGGGAAAATAGCTGACATACCAGTTAGTGGCTCCTTCCCAGCTACAAAGATGTAAAGATGAGAGGCAGTGCAGCAGCTCATCTTCCCCTCTCATCCCTTCTTCAGCCACCTGGCCAAAGCAGCAAAGGGAAGGGTTAGTTCCATACCTGATACCCCATGATGCTTGAGATGCTGAAAGCATCCTGCCCTGTCTAGAAAAGGACTTGTAATGGCCTTAAGCTATCTTAACTTCATCTGAAATCCTGGTGACAATTCCTTCTGGGCCACTTGGGCACAGAACAAAAGCTATCCCAGAGGCTTCATTTCCAGTAAAGTTAAGCAGTCTTTAACATCTTTAGTGGTTCATGAAAGAAAGGCCTTAAAGCCATATGATATGGATTATACTTTTGTATCTGCTCTGTGTATGAGACTTCACAGTATCTGTAGCATATCTAAACTTTAAACGATCAGAAGTATCACAATCTAAAATATTTCAGGCAGAAAGTTTTTCCAGCAGCAAATAAGGATTCCCTAAAGGAATGTTTTTGGTAAGAAAAAGTCAATTATATTTCTGATTAAAATATTGAATTATTGAAATGTTACTATGAGGTACTTCGTACCAGAGCTTTCTGGAACTTTCTTGAAATATTTCTTAACAGTCTTTCAGATTATACTTTTGCCTTAAAGGGCTGACAACAGAAAAGAATTCTGAATGTCAACATTACTGCAGGGAGTAAGTTAGCTTGTATTTTTCAGCAATCTCTAATCTAAGTAATTACCTAGCTTGATGAAATATGTTTCCATAGTATACAGAGTCTTGTTTGAAGTTCAAAATATACATGTAGCCTGTATTAAAATCTATAGTATTCAGTTGATAACTCTACTGTCAACTCTTTCACAATAACACTACGTGCATTGAAACAAAGCAACTTCATCCAATCTGTAAATATACCGTGAACTTTGATCCCTACCTTTCCATAGAGGAAGGGTACTCTGTGTTAAAATGAAGCGTGAAAAAAGTAAAGATTTTAAATAAAGAAAATTGTTTTCTACAACAGAGGAAAAGGTACTTTAAAGTATATCAGGTACATCTTTCAAAATGTGTTTGGAAATTTAGGCAAAAAAATGCATGTGCAGTTAATTGGCATGTGCAGTTGATCATACACATCTAAGCAGCTAACTGCATGTCCTGGTGCTGTGTGGTTATAAAACCTGATTCTGGTTATTGCAATGTAAGTTTGTAACATTTTTTATGTACAGACCTGGCTGTGTCTCCTACAGTGTTGTATTACATGATCAAATGGTCATCTCTGACCTCAGAAATTTATGAATTTTGTTGTTTTAATAAGGCAAATTTCAAGTTCTGTTTATCCAGCGTTGGAGAGAAGGAATACGTGTTTGGAGGAGAACAACTAGAAAATGGAGATATTTATGACAGTGGTGTTGAGAATAATAATAAAATAAAATAAAAAAATCAGAACTATCCCAGCTTATAAAACATTAGTAGAAATCTGCTTCTCCAAACTTAATATCAAAGGATCACTATTTCCTCTTACAGTGTCTCTGAGCAAAGCAGCTAAGCCTCTGATTGCTAATTAAACCATTACAAAAAGCCCTTAAATGAAGCACCCCCATGCCTGACTAACAACTCAAATCTCAAAGGCTTTCATAATTGAAATTGGAAGAGCTTAAATTGAGAAAATATTAGAGAGTTAATGAATGACCAAAAAAAATTATTTGGTGTGTTTATAACGGAAGAAAAATCAAGAGACTGTCTCCCCTAGCTGTGGGAGGGCATACATTTAAATACCTGTCAGAACATAAATTGTAAGGGCATAACCGCATGGCCTCAGACCCACTGTCTGGACAGACAAGAATCCTGTATCCTGCAAGGACCAGTCTTACCTTATTTTGTTCTTATTTTTTCTTGATTTGTAAAAGAGCTGCAAGCTGTCTCTTAAGACCTGCCTCAAGGGCTCTAGGAAAAGAAGCATCTGAAATTCATAAATTTATTCCTTTAGTTAGGACATGTGTTCCGTCTCCCCTTTCTGCCTCTCATGCGTGTAGCAGGGTGAAAAGGCCTCCAGTGTCTCCGATTCAGGTGTTTCTCACTTCCAGGTAGGCATGCCACACGCAGCTCCTGACTGAGGGCAGCTCTACAGAGCTCAGTGCTGAGAGAAAGCGAAGATTCATATGTCTCTTCTGACCAAAACCTTTAATCAGCTCCTGCAACGCAAGTGATACTCTTTAGGAATATTTCTAGGTGGAGTCACAAATGAGTGGCAAATAAAATAAACATCTCGTTGCATGTGTCCTGCTGTTAGAAAAGTACAATGCAAAGATCACAGATATCAGTCTCCTTTCTTTCACAGTCAAGAGGAAACACAGTGGTGTAAAAATAATTTACCCAAATACATAAGGGTATTGTCAGTTCCAAATAGAGGGTGATCCCTTTCTCCCTCTGTGTTATCACATAGTCTAACCATGATCTCTTCTTTCCACGCTGTCTTCCTTTGCTGTCAATGTTGCCTCCTCTAGGTATCATAGTTAGACCTGACTAATGGAATATATTTTTGTGGATGCAGAAAGGCCTTTGCTGCTATGACAGCATGCTTCACAACGAACATTTGTCAGCACACTGCTATTATTTCCTAAACTCTGTGGGGGTGTGTTTGGAGTTGTGGAGGACGTGGAAGCTTCGATGAAGTGCGGTGGGTGAAACACCTGGACTGTCAAGCATGTGCCCAAGCACGTGTCCAATGGTGAGAGCTCCAGTCTCATTTCTCACTTCTCAGGGACCAGGTGAAGCAAGGTTTTAAGATGGTGGATCCTGCCTTTGATGTTAATGGACTGCAACATATTACTCCCATTCTGGAGCAAAGCAAGAGACAGAGAGAAGTGGGCCTCCCACGTGGATTTAATCTTCCTGGGGTGCATTTTGTACACAATCCCTTGGACAGGATGCTTTGTGAGCAAAAGGTAGCTCACACTAGATAAGCTCTTCTGACTGAAATTGCAATCAGTTTCCAAGGTTTACAGAAAAGGCATTTGGACTGAGCTGGAGAAGGATTTCTTTCTTCCTTTTCCCTTCAAACAGCAACTGAGTACTCAGTGCAGTGGGTTTAACTTCAGTGAGGATAAAATTGCTGGAGAAAATGGTCTCACCTGAACCATTTACCATCAGTGAGCTTTTGGATCTCAGAGAAGCCCTTTCCCTGCAGGTTGCAAAAGATAAAGGCAAACTCTTTAAGGATTACTCACTTATCAGGCTTCTGATGTCTGAGCCTGGAAAATGTGATCTATGACCAGTGGAAAAGTGGCAGAAGATTTTCGTGGAAGTTCCAGAACTGCCTTTGCTGTAGAGCGTAATTGCCCTGTAATGAGTATCCTAATATCAACTCCTTTTTCACAGAGCTGTCTTTTCTCTTTAAGAGAAAAGAATTCAGCTCACAGGTAAAATACTTTGAAAGGAGAAATAATTTTTTTTTCTGAAATCTGCTTTGCATTAATAGAAAATGAATGTTTCAACATTATTTTAAGCATTCCTCCTCCTCCTGACTCTGTTAAGGACTTAATTGTTTTCTGCCCTCCACTACTGACATGGAGTTTTCATATGCATCAAGTCTCTTACATTGTCATAGAGATATCTGAGTAGGAAACGATCACTTATTCCTACAGTGTGTTTGAATTTTCTATTACTATTTTGGAAAATATCATGTCACAAAAGAGAGTCAAAATCCCTATGAGACTTTGGTGGAGGTGCATTGTAGGTAGACATTAAGCCTCACAGAAATTCAGAGTCAAACTATCAGATGTAGGATAGGAGGCTCTCCTGATTTCAGAGAAGAGATGCTGATATACAGTTGATAAGGAGCTGGCCCCAGTTCTGGAAAAGATCTGGTTTGTTCTATTCACCTGCTGGTGCAGAACCGTTTCAGAAAGTATAAATCTAAATAATGTGTCAAATTATTCTTCCATTTTCCATGTGACAAAACATTATTTGTTTTCCTCGATGATTATCCAGATCTCACCAGTCCTGACGACGCTGATGAGATCATCACAGCATTAGATTGAAATTTCCCCTTTATCAAATCCACCAAGTTATTTCTAGTGAAATCTCCCTTAGCAGCTCAAAGAATTCTTCACGTCTTGCTGAGCATCACCTTCCAAAAACCACAGCCTTTCTCTTGCAGTTTGGTGTAGATAGGCAGCTTGGCTGGTTCAGAAGCACCCAGGTGCTTGGACAGCAAACTGCCCCTGCGCTCACCAGATGCAAGACTTGCTCCTGTGGAGTGGCATCGCTATGTCTGTTGCGATTTCTCCATATGTTGCGTGCAAAATGTACTTGCAGGTAACTTCCGGAAGTAGCCTCACCTAAGAGGAACACATTAAACAATAGAAAATTATAAAGACAAATCAGTTTAAAGGAACTTCTAGATTTTACCTTCAAAGATGTGACTTCACCCAAACTGTAGGTGTGGACTGTCTGCTCACAGAAATGGTGTTAAGGAAGGTCTAAAATGCTTGAAAATTAATGAATCCAGGATTTGCTGGGTAGGTGATGGAAGAGTTCATGACAGACTGAAAACTGACAACAGATGCTTTGACCAAAACAACTTTTGTGTTTTGGATTTAGCAAGAGCATAAAAAAATGTGTTAGCCCGTGAAATTGCTACATTCAGAGAAGGCTGCATGTCACATTCAAGCTAAGTTTTTCAGAGCAATGATGTACATTTCTTCTAGAAACTTCGTGTCAGTGCAGTAGTATACCTCGTAACAGTTTGGGTCCATGTGACAAGTGCTGTGCCTACTCCCGCTAATGATCTTTTGTGTAAGGCATAATGTATAAGAGAGAGGTCTGTGCATCAGCAACAGGACTTCGTGATGTATTGGCCCTGAGGTAACCAGTAGGATCCAATTTATATATAGTTCTCTATAATTGTACTGAACCCCCCTGCTACAGTCCACAAAGAGATTTTTCTGCTCTGGCCAAGAATTTCCAACAAGTTTTCAATATCAAGCCCAGGAGCAAGAAAAAGCCTTCCCTTAGGTGGGACACTGAAAAGAATCTTGAAGTGTTTTCAAGGAAAGGAAAAGGTCCATCTCCTAACAACTGATTGTTCTGACTATTTCGATTTTTTTTCTTCTGGCTTGTAATGTCTCCAGTGACTTTAGTTTGAATTTTAGATGTGGTGCACTCATTGTGCTCTATTTTTCTTCTTAAAAATTGGGCTGTTTGTGAGACAGGTTTTCCCAAAGTCTTGCAGCTGTACTCACTTATCAGTCACCCCTAGATGAATATTTTTAATTATGAGCATCTAGCTAAATCACAGACATATGGAAAAGGCATATTAGGTAATCCTGTGCACGCAACTCACCAGCAATGCAAGGATATCTAGTGCTTTGTCCTTTCCATTCTAAATTAGTAAATCATAGCGGATTCCTTAACTTCTCTTAAGTTGTTGTCTTACATGCTAGTAAATCCTGTTGTTGGGATTTTTTTCCTAATATTCATGAACACAATATCTTAAGTAATTTGAAAATGCTGAAAATTGTTTTCACACTACACTCTATAATAACACTAGATAATATGTTAACACTAAATAGTATATATATGCAATAGAGACACAGCGGCTCTTACTAGGATAGTAATATTTATGGTAACATTGCAATATTAAGGTATTATTTCTAGCACACCTGTGCTAACTTTGGGTTGTTAGAACAAATTAACGCAGATTTTGAAAACCATTCAATAATCCTAGGGCCCTCCATACTGTGGTTCTCTTAGTACCTTCCCTCAGGCTTGACTTTTTTTTTTTTTTTAAAGTCCAGTATTACAGTTTCCATTTTAGAAGGCTCACTGGAAATTTTGACTGATGTTAGTAAGAAATAACTTCATCCACATAGTGGGCACATTTGGAAATACTGCCTATCACTTTCCTGATTGCAGAGCAAGAGTGCTTCTCTTCATGGTACATGGTGCCACTGTTCTGCAACAGAATAACCCCTCTGGGCAGGGTAACTTTTGTCATTTAATTCAAGGAATTCTGTCTGGTAAACAGACAGAATGGGAGTCCTTTTTATCTTTGTCTCTGATAGATTTTTTTTTTTTTAATTCTCACAAAGAAAAAGGCTTTTTTTTTTTTCTCATTTGCTTGTAATTTCATATTTCTTTTGTCTGTCAATGGAAAGAAAGGGAGAGTTCAAAATATTTTACCGGCTTGCTAAAACTAGTGATAATTTTGACCAAAATCAAAGGATCAACAAGCTCTAGTTGCCACTGATCCCAAGTGGGTATTAAATTTTCAGTGTAACTGTACCAGCAGGGAAAAAAAAATCCAGCTAAGATGAAGTACCCGTGAGGGACTTGGACTCTTGGGACTCAGAAGCAAGGTGTGCAAGGTGTGCCTCAGCCTACTTTTTACATCTTTATTGGATTAGTTCTACTTTCTCTGATGCTTTCTCTGATGTTTTTCACTCCTACTTTTCTATTTTCCTTTTTTAAATTTTTCATCCTTGCATAAAAATTGATACATTTTAGCTCATCTACTGAACTGCAGAGACCAAATGACTTTGGAATGACACAAAAAAGTTAAACACTTTCTAATCAGGAGAATAAATGATAGCTGCATGTAAATCTGTATAGCTTCATGAAATGAAATGAGGTTTTTGTGCTTTCTATTTTTAAAAATCTTTATTCTAATTTGAGGCTAGGTAGCAATGTTGACCCTGAATTCATCCTTGAATTAAATCCTATAGATTTATACTAAGGGCAGATTTCAGGCTATATGATTTTAGAGTAGATTGTTTTATCACTTTAGTTGTGAGGAACACCGTGTATTTCCTCCTTTTCCCCTTTATTTTACCTGCTTTAAGTTCTAGTGGAACAATTCACTTGCCATCACAAGGAGTGTTTGATGGAGCAAAATGTATATGTCCCGAATTGCTGACGATGTAACACTGCCAGATCATACACTGTTTCTACCAGTGGCTACGCCTGGTACATTCACTTGGAGGTTCTGCTGGTAGAGTCAATTGCTCTGGTTCATTTTCTATTATTGTTTTTAGAGCAGGATACATCCTTTCCCGCTCCTTCTTGAAAGCTTTGTGACTGAAAAAAATTGCAAAAAGGTTTTAAATTAGAAATTCTTAAATAGAAGTTGATTTTTCAATAGCTTGAATTTTGATTGATTTTATCTTTGAGCTTACTACATAGCCAGATCAGGGATTATTCATTCCTCATTTTTTACTTAATAGCTATACCACAGGTAGAGTCCGGTCCCAGCTGGAAAAAATCTGAGTAGCAATATTGCACACTGTACCAAAGCTTGACAGTTTTCTCCGTGACACAAATCTACGGGTACAAGTTTCAGTCTTTCCTATCAACAAGAAGTGCCTGTACTCTTCTGCAACTTAGTAAGTGAACTTCTGCAGGTCTCTCCCTGGTGAGAGTACAAGAAACAGACCAAATACATTCAGAAAATATAGTTTGGGTTCATTAAAAAAAAAAAAATTGGAGGAGTTGAGCTTGTAAAATATAGTCAGGATGTGGTCATTATAGGCTGACAATCAAGTATCTGACTTTATCTTCACATTTATTCTCTTTTCTTTTTCTTCCATTTTGGAGCTTAATGATTACCTCTGTAGTTTGGCTTAGAGAACATCTGTAGCTTCTCAACCTGCCCATTTCCTGAAAAGATTTATGCATTAGTTTCATACTGAATTCAGCCCTGAAATTAAAAAGTCAGTGCACCTTCATAAAATTAAGTCATTGCAGAGAAAGACCAAATAGATTTTTTTAAAATGCAAGTATATATTAATATGGGCAAGACACTATTATTAAAAAGGAGTGGCTTTTGTATAACTTGTGAGGTTATTGTGTATGTCTGAACCTCACATAGTTTTCCACAGCTGAATAACTGGGTAAAAATTGTAGTCCATTTCTTTGTGCAGTATCTGTAAGAACGGGGTCTGGTATCATTGGGATTCCTGGGAATACATTCATGTATGTGTCTGCCATTTGCAGACATTGGCATAAATATATTAATATCATTTACTACAAAAGGTGCAAGACACGCTACACATCACTAAATATTCCAATATTCTTGTGCTATTTAAGCAATTATCATCTGGTTGTGTCCCCTGTAACTTGGGGCTACATCTCCCTCCTGGATTCACTCTGCCAACTTTAAAAAAAAAAAAAAGCTTCTCTAAAAAACGGAAATGGTAGGTGAATGCAGAATTTGATATATGGTGTTTGAAGAGTTTCAGTAAAATGAAAAATATTAATAGGTTAATAATTTGCATTGACTTATAGTCAGATTAGTTTGAAGAAGGACTTATGAATTATGTCTGTCCTGGATTATAAAAATAACACACAAAAGGGAGAAAATAATAAGTGCCAGTAATATTAAGTAAATTAATACACAGAAGGGAGAATACAATAAGTGCCAGTAATATTAAGTAAAATCCTTGCTGGTCCTCTCAAGTGGAACAAGTATGAAACTGATCTTAGCAGCATAGCTTCTAGATAAATTTCTTACAGAATACAGATCAGACAACATCAACCCCAAATACTGCAAAAGCTTATTTACATTCCATGACAGCATTGGACAGCCTTATTCTGGGAATTATGAGGAAGTGTTAGTTTAACATAAATCTAAGCCTTCAAAATAAAGTAAGTATAAGCAGCAGTCCATTGATTTATCATTCATTCATTTAGCATTCTGTTAAAGAGAGACTAGGCAGATATCAGAAGCATTGGTTGTCCCAGTGCCCTCCCTTTCACCCCCAGCATCAAGCTCTATTGCACATTAAGCTTCTTACAAGTCTTCTGTATTTTTCAGCTGTTGGTCTTGTTAAGGATTTCTTTGTTTTGTAACATCACAACCACCCCCCACCCCTTGGCACAGAATGCCTGCCAGGCCTTCTCAGGGTTTGTTCTGTGCACTGTCCTCACAGATACAGGGAAGAGCACGGAAAAAAAATCTGGTTAATGGCTGTGTGTGAAACACTGATTGCAAACAAATTAGTTGCAATTATTAGGATTCTCATTGTTTTTATATACAAACAGATTAAAGAAATCTCCTGTAAATTTGAATATCTTGGTCACCTATTTCATCATTTAAAGAATGCTTTTACTCTATAGTTAGTGTATGGAATGCTTACTTCCATGAAAGTTTTGTGGAAAAAAAAAAGTGAAAACAGTTAGATCCCCTAAGCGGGAAGAGACCCTTTAACTAGCTGAGTCATTCCTGCCACTAAAAAACATCTGCAGCATCCATTAGATAGCCTGTAAGGTAAGAAAGAGAATTGGAGCAGTGGTCACGAGCAATCGGGATTCATGTTTCTCTATGTCCAGCCATGGAAAGTTAAACAACATAAATCTTCAGAAAACTTTTTATAAGAATGTTAAATGTAGATATTTGTGAAGAATTCACTATTAAATAAAGTGTCAGCAGATGGCATTGAAGAATATATGTCATCACACCTGTTTCTTGTAGAAGTGATATGACTTCATGCGACCGCTCACTGCTTCCTCTGTGCATCTCCTGATCACTGTATACAGTCCACTAAAGCAGGACAGTTCACAAGCAGCTGGGGACCTGGTCTTGGATGTAAGAAAAGCTAAAAGGCTGTAAACTCTTTATATGCTAAAGTTTTTCTTTATCCTCTGGACACAGCTGTCAGATGGAAAAATCCTGACTGGATTGCCACTGAGAACCGTCACAGTGGCACAGGTCTCCTGCTGTTTCTTAGTGTCTGCCATGGTTGTGTGCTGTTGGGCTGGCTGCCAGTGTAATAGTTAATAGCTCTTCAAGATCCTTTTAATGATGCTTATTCCAGATTATATTTTTGCCTTTTTTATTTTATGTTTGCAGGGCAAACATGAAGGAAGAAAAGCAAGGGGAAATAAGGATGTATAAGAAAGATAGAAGATAGACAGCAAGAAAAAAGAAATGGGGAAAAAAAAGGGTGAAAGATAAACAGCAGAGGATAAGTTACTGAGATCATGAGGAGTTCTCAGTAGATTAAACCTCACTAAGATTAAAAAAAGTGGCTGAGTTTTAATTTTGATTGGTCTTAGTAATCCTTAGCAAAGCCTCATCTATCTTGACTCCCTTTTTCTATCACTTCTGGTGCAGGGGTGATGGGTAGAAGACTCTATACAAGTAAACGGAAAATACATAAAATAATATGGTAGCTTATTTAGATGGTTGGAGAGTTGGGAAACATATATATATCCAAGACAATATGAAGATATTTCCTTTTTATGTGTCTCCCCAGCCCTTATGTCTCTTTTATTCACTAAATGTACCTTTTCTCTGTCTTCATTCTTTCAGTCTCTATTTTTCCATTTTATTCATGGTTTGCATCTCTCTCTTTTTACTTGGAGGTATATAGATATTATCCATATTTTCTGTTAGGTATGTTTCATCAGATTAAGAGGTTTGTACAGCTCTGCTTTGAAATCAATAGTAAGAGCTTCAAATATTCATCTCAGTAAATGGAGAAGGTCTTAACAAAACTCTGTAGATGAATCAAAGGCTACTGGTTGTGTTTATCGGTGTAACAAAATTAAAAAGTCTACTGGTCACTCTCCATGTTTAATAGTGATGAGTGATATCTTTCTCCTTGTCTCTTGAATCTGAACGGTTTTCAAATGCCAAATCAGATATCCATCCAGTGAATAAGCAAATACGTGTAATGTAGCAGAAGCCACTTGCAGATTTCTTAAAGTGCTTTGAGAGATGGGGTTGCCCAGTGTGGAAACAGGCTACAGATTAATTAAAAATAGCATGTTTCTTCTTCCTTGACTTAAAACTCTCCATAGAAATATTCTATTACTAAATACTTCATAACATCCCAAGTCTGCTGAACATTGAAAACCTGCAAAACATTTTCTTCTGGGAGTCTTAATTAGAATATTTCACTTTCCAGCTAATGACAAAAGTTGCATATGACCTCTGATTGGTCTTCGTAATCAATCATCTACCTAACTCAAAGGCATAAAATTAAAGTAATTGCATTTATTTTAAGGATTTTAAGGAGGTTTGGGGTTTTTTTTGTTTTGTTTTGTTTTGTTTTGCTTGTTGGATTTGGGATACTTTATAATAAAGTGAGAGAAATTCCAGTAGCTATACAGCACTGCATCTCTCACCATGCAAAAGTGTGAAGTGCTGGATTTATTGTGGCTTTTCATACTCACAGAAAACCAAGCTGGAATCTGTAATGCAGACACAGATGTCAGACATCTTGTGAAAAGAACCAACATGCTGTAATATGATTTACTTGGCAACACAGTGCAGCAAAAAAGAGGGAAAATTGTTTGTCTGTAGCATAGACAGTTGATTTAAATGAATCTCCTAGCCAAACAGTCACACTGAACTGACTATGTTACCACGAGTTCATCTTTCCCCCAGAGATCACAGTGTCCCCCATTCCATTTCACTCTGACATTTCTGTCCAATCTTGTCGTGCCATCAGGAGTGAAATTTTAAAGCATATTTTCAGTGATTAAGCAGAAGGTTAATTAGAACACGCACAATGTTTTTGACCACTGTGGAGGGGTGGAGAGAATTAAAGAAAAAGGGACCACCTTAAAAACATTAGCCGTATTTTTACATATGGAAATATTAAGGAATATATATACAAGTTTACTCATTTCTAAGCCCCTCAAATAAGGAGAGTAATAGAGCATAATCATCTATCTTTATCATCTTTTATTCATTTTAATAAAATGTTTTCTATGCAGACACTTGGATCTGCAGCTTCATTGTTCAATCTTCTGACCCAAACCCTACTTCTGCAAATAGACAGGATTTCTGTCAGATCTCAGAGCTGCTGTTTCAGTTTCATGTTTGAGTTCCTCTGGTGCCTTCACATCCCAGAGCATTTGCCACACAGTCTGCAGCATCTCTCCCTTAAAGAGTTCATGTGCTAGATGCAGCTTGGCATGCAGATACCGGGCAAGTGGTATGGAGACCACTGGAAGGATGGGCCACTGCACTGAGCTGCAGCAGAGGGCAGGACTCCACGCTTACGCCAAAGGTTTCCTTGAGTCAGCAACGAATATGACCCATCACACCTGATTCTAGAGAAGTTAAATGACTGCATATGTTGAAATCTCAGAAACTGAGACCTGAGAAGAACCGTGCTGAATCAGGATACTAGACAGGATTTTCAGCTGTTACCCACAACACCATTAGCACCCACAGAATTTCGTAAGAACAGAACGAGCAATATTTTGCACATACTCTCCCAACTTTCAGCAATTTGCAGTCTTTCATAGAATAAATGTATTGCTTTCCTGACCAATAGCTCTTCATGGATTTTTCTTCTATGAGTTTATAATTTGTTGAAAAAATGTAAATTTGATCACCTATAGTGCCCTGTTGTTAGGGCTTCCACAACTTTACTGTGTTGCATGACAAAGTATCTTTTGTTTCTTCTAAACCTTCTGCCAGCTAATCTAATTTGATGCACTGTAGTCCTTGTGTTGGAAAAAAAAAATTGAATATTGATACTTTATTTACTGTCTCCATTCCACTCATGGTTTAAATATCTCTGTCACACTCAGCTGTCTCTTTTCCAGGTTAAATAGCTGTAGTCATTATTTGTATGAAAACCATTCCATCCCTTAAATCATTTTTCTCTTTTTCAGTTTTACTCTGCGTCTGGTTTTGAAATGAGGACAGGAGAATTTGAAAGGTTAGAAAGAGCGACTTGGTGACTTGTTTTACAACCACAGTCATATTACATGCAAACAACCATGTTATTACATAACAACCATGATACAAATGAGGCATGAACGTTGCAGTAGTCATGAGTAATCTAAGTGTTATGTCTTCTGGAACAAACCCACAGACCTTTATATCTTGGTCTTGTTTATTTGGATTTTTATGTTATGTTGTGTTATTTATGTGATTTTATGCAGTTTAAAGTAAGCCTTTTTCTACCTCTCTAATAGCTAATATTTTAATTGCTCTAGTAGTTGGTGGTTTTTTTATTATTTTCATGTATATTTTCAAATCCATTTTACCTTACAGACAGAGCTCCGTAGTGCCTCCGATACCAACAACTTTGTCTCCTTTCTTCCTATCAGAAGTAATAAAAATTCCATCAGTCCATAAAGGCCCCACCTCTCTCAGAACACATGTTTTCAGGCAAATGTTAAACTGCTACCTTTAACATGACACAGTGTCATCCACAATGCCTGCGAAGGTCATGGCAAGTCTACTTGCTTATATAACATGATGAGGAGAACTTTAGCTCCTGCCATCAGAAAAATGCTGTACAGGCTAGGGCAGATTCACCAGATCTAGTACTGCCTTACTGGAGAGAAGGCTGGCTCTGCCCTTTCATTAGATTTGTCTGTTGCATTAAAGGATGTTAAATCATGGTCTTATCTAACTTTCTCAGGCTGCTTTTGAGGATGAAGCTAACAGTTAATAGGATTTTTCAAAACATGTGAATTTTACCACTGGGAATCTTCAGGGAAATTTATTCTGCATTTTGGGCTCATATGAGTTTAAAGGATCTCAAAACACCTCTGCAGACTAAGCCAAAGTTCAGATATAATTGTACTTTTTGCAATTAAAGATACAGAGCTCTCTTTCCAGATCCTCATCTGCCCAGCAAATCCAGCTCTCCCTCTTGCTGCAGCTGTAGAGAAGCTATGTGGTCACAACTCCAAGCATCTGAACAGTGTTTGTGAGGAGAATACAGTATTTTGTGTTTTGACATCGCTCTTGCTTTTCAAGCATATATAAAGAGTCTTTCTAAAACTTTGTAAAGGGTAACATGCAACCAGTTTGCCATCAGTACTACATCTGATAGGAAAAAAAATTGCTGGGTTCAAATTGACATTTCTTTGATATATAGGAATAGGTCAGACAGGAATTGTCAGAACAGTTCTTACCCATACACCGACACTTATAACCTAGCATGAAAATCTTCTTCTTATCAAAGCTTTTCTTCTTCTCCAAAACATTAGAGCTTAGCTTCCATTCAAAGTTTTTGCTTATGATCTGGTATTTGTTGATGTTCTACCTATGTCCATAGGTCATGCCTCTTGGAATACGTCACATTACAGCAGCTCTATGTATGATTACTCTTGTTTCCAGCCATGTAAGGAAGGAACTACACAAACCAAGTATCAGAGCTCAGGAAAGCAAAGAACAACCTAAAATTGGTGCAAGCCAGCTGCTTGGGAGAAAACAAGAAAGCTTTTTGGAATTTTAGCCCATATTCTAAAAAACAAACCAACCAACAAAAAAAAAAACCAAACCCGAAAAACAAACCCAAATGTTTAGAAGGAGTTTGGCTACCTTTCCTCCCTCATTATTTCAGAAGCCCCCGCTTGTGTGAATCCTAAGTACAGTTACAGAGAACTTGTCTTTTGTTTTCACTGTTTTTATTACCTCTCGCACCTGTTCAGAGCAGGCGTCAAGAGTTCCCATTTCAGCACAGGTGTGAACACTTACACAAGGCTCAAGCAAGGAGCTTGTGTGAGGGAAGGTTTGTTAGCTCTGTGAAAGCCCTAGATTTCTTCCTAGAGACAGTCTTTTTTTGGATTTTAGTAGCTCAGATGTATTTCAGAAAATCTGAATCAACAGGCAAGTTTTCCAAATCCTAGCTCTGAACTCCTGACACAAGAAATTAAAAGAAAATTCATAATCTCACAGAGCTGACAAAATTATTGATAAATTCCTTCTAATTTTTCAAATGTAATTCTGCAAGTGTTTCAAACAGGTAGGGTGAAAACAGCCACTACCGAACTATCTCCTCCTAACAGCAGTTCTTGTTTTGCAGCCACTGTTATGCATTTGTGGCATAACAGCATTAGTTGGAGTTTCTAATCCAAATATTGAGCAAGATGCCAGAGAAAGGACTAAGGCAATTGTCTTAGTGAACTTTCAGTTCTTCTTCATTCTTTCAGTTCCTCTTCATTCTTTTCAGTTGCACCTTCCTGATGACTTCTTGCTGCTTCTGAGGGTTTCCTAGCCCCTCAGTACTGCTGATTGTCTTTCCCCTCTGCTATACCCTGCCCTACATGTCTTGGTAACAGCTGTCACACAACCCGTCTGCCACACCATTCTTCCCTTCCAAAGCTGCAAGCTTCCCTCTCCACTCAGCAGCTAGCCTGACCAGCTCTGTAGGAATAAACTGCAGCACATAATAAATAATCTAAACTAGCAGGGGACAAAATTCATATTAAAATTGTTAAACCCTCAGTTTAACTCTTATATTAGGTATTTTTGAACAGGGAAGGGAGGATAATGGAAGAAGTTTCCATAATTTTGTTGCAGGATTTTTCTTTCAGTCCAGTGCTTTAGACAAATTTCCCATCTCCTAGTGAGACGAAAAAAACCATAAAATAGCCATGCTACAGTAAAATTATAGGTAATTCCTTTCTTTTTAATCAGATAAATTATCACCAACTGACTGACGAATCCACTCTGGAGAGGGCAACATCACACAGTTTACAGCCTTCAGGATTACCGTAGTCCAGATGCTATCATCTTAATTGGAAAAACGTAGTGTTGCCAACTGTCCATTTCAGAAAATGGAAGGTTGCATTATTATTATTTTTTCCTTTGCCTCCACCCCTTTCTTTTCCTTCAAATAGCCAAGAGCTATTAGAGCCTTTGTATGGTTTTCTTTATTGAAGTCTTTTTATAGATTCATAAAGACAGTCTTTTTGAGACAACAGAAGTCTAACTGCATGGGAGCTCAGTGTTTTCATTCCCAACACTCTCGTTTTCCTATAAAAAAAGCAGAAGATAATAAAAAAACATTTTCAAACATTGAAGTTCACCCTCGGAAAGTGTCCGAGCTTAAGGCCCATGTCAATAAAATAGTAACTACATCATATTTGATAGGTCACAGTAATTACAGTGAGAGAAGGCAAGAGACAAAACTAAATAGCTAAGGTAAACATCCACGAGTCAGGAACTTCCTGGTCTAACTTTGCTTGTTCTCCTCTTAGCTGTGTGCTCAGAACAGTCTACAGCACTTCAAAACTTACCTCATGCTACTGTTAAAGAATATAATTTTCTATTTAAAGCACAACAGGGACTTTCAGAAGCATCTGACAAGCCATTGAATGAAACTGGTGAGGCTGAAGCTAATGCTTTAGCCATTGTTCTGTTTCCCTGTCCTTGGGCGAACCACTTAAATCACACTGTGTCTCAATTTCCCATCTAGAAAAAAACCTCTTCGGTTGTAGATTTTGTCTTGTTAGGTTTGATCCTTTGTGGAGAAGGTATAGTCATAATGCTTAACTGCATAATGTAAAAATAATTCCAGTTGCTTTTATGCATGTGAAACAGCTGGTGAATACCTTCCTTAGCTCTGTCCTTCCTCAAAGTATCCAGCATTGGTTTTTCCTTGTGCTGTAGCCAGTTTAGGATGGAACGGGGAGAAAGAAGAGGAGGCTTGAGCCAATCTTTTGATACAGGCAGTGATTTAAGGGAGTCTGTTCACACACAGTTCAAGTGCGGTTCTCTCCTGCAAGACCACTAAACAGAACACACTCCCACTGCTGGAGTGTACTTATAATCCTGCTTCAGAGACAGGCAGCTCGGACAAGCTTTGAGAATGGGAGTTTCAGAAGCATCCAAGCTAGTTATGGACAAACCTCTCTGATGTCTTGGTGGGATTTCTGCTCTCAAATTCCCTGGATACCTTGAAAAAAATTCTTTGCTTGGTATTTTTAACTCTTTTTAGAATACATGGGGGGCAATTACTTCTTCTGCAAGATTAGAATTATTTCATATTATTTTCCAGGAGATCCATTAGTCAAAACCATCTGATTCCAGCCAATTGAATTGTACTGGTTTCGTTGTAGAGAGGGCAGTACGGATACAGAGCTCTAAGGGCTTTCGCTGAAACAGTTTTGGCTAATCAAAAGAAAGTTTAAGAGTTCGGTGTTTGCCTGCTAGAGCCCAAAGGGCTTTTGCTGAAAAAAGTTTTGCAAAGCCAACATATAGTAGAAGTTTATTAAAGCGACAGAATAGATTATCAATTGCTGTTGATAAATGCACTCACTGCAATAGTGCTAATAACTAATACAATCTAGTAATGCTAGCAAAAAGAAAACTATCCCAGGTATCTGAGCCTTTTGTGCAGAATTCCCACACACTGCTGCTTCGATAGAAAATAGGTGAATCTTGTATTTCTGTCTGTGATTCCCACCTACTGGAGCCACTACATACAGAGACACTGTGCAGCATCCAGAAGCTTTTGTGTTTTGGATGAATGAACTGCAAGTGGCTCTAAGCACTTGTTTCTATCATGACCACGTGAATTGACAGCATTAAGCTGACTTACATTAACCTGGGTTATGCATTGCTACTCCGACTTCATTGCTAATCTTAGTATGTTCGCTATCTGTACTAGTTTATTATTAAAAGATTATCCAAGGTTGGGGCAAACCCCTATTAATCTCTCCTCCCTCATCTCCCCACCACTGAGAGCAACTTATTCATGTCTTTTAGGTGACTTTTAGCTAACAACTTGCTGAGTTTCCTTTTGGTGCAAGGAACAACTGTGTTTATGAAATCATAACGTGCAGACTTATTGGCAGGAGCATTTGCCTTGCCAGTAGTAAAACTGCAGTTTCTTAGGCAAGCTCATGTAGCAGCCCTGGTGTGTGGGGCACAGCCCTGCTGTGGGAAGCGTCTTCTGGGCACTAATAGCAAAACGTTGTAGTTCTCTGAAGGACTGTGTTGCTCTGTAGAGCTAAGACAGTGTGTTACATATGCATGGCTTTGTAAGTGACGCCCTTGATCTCAGAGAAGAGAAACTGATGCCTGAATAGAGAAAATACAGACCCTAGTTGCCCCACTGCTGTGTGATAAGGAAAATGGAGGAAAGGAGCTCCTAATAACGTTTCATTGATGTAGGACACATACAAATACTTTTCCCATTTGGAATAAATGGCCCCAGCTGCAATAACTTAGGTGTTGGATAGAGAGTCTGCTACTCCTAAGCACGGATGAGAGATCTAAGTTGTAGAAAGTTGCTGGTTAGCCCCTACTTTAGAAGGGAGATCTATAAACTGCAGATGAAGATCAGCTGGGAGGATAATGTCTTGCATCAAGCCATGATTCTTCTTATTAATCAGTGATTAAACAGTTTAGCCATACAAGTTCTTTCCAATTTCAATGCACAAAAGAGCTGTGTTCGTTTACCCCAGACAAGAACTTGCTATAACGATTTTGGGAAGCTTTCTGTACAAAAAGGTTCTGTATTATGTAAAGAGACCGTGGCATGAATTTTACCTGGCCCTATTTCTGTATGTAATTAATTTACTTAGCTTTTTCTCTGCATGCACTTCCACACAGAAAAAGATGTTTCAAATCACAGCCAATAGTTGAAAACACCTTCCAAGGAACCGTTAATTAAAAAAAAAATCCTAAATACTTCTATTTTAATTTATTTCCTCATTATACAATTGTAAAACAAGCAATGTGGTATTTCTCTCCTGAGCCTTGAAATCACAAGCTTTCTGTTTATTGCAGAAATGTCAGAGAACCTACATCATTTGTTTTAACCCCGTAACTTAACTAAAACTTCTTCTTGGGATACTTTTGTCCAACAGCTCCACCCCAAAGGCATCTACATTGGGACAGTTCATAAAAAAGAAAGAACACTTGGGGGTGAAAGGTGCTTTTATAGAGTACGTAAAGCATTATGACTAGGGCTTCAAAACATTGCTTGTCTGGGACTTGGATACAATACCTAGAAATACATTTTTCCTGGAGTGGCAGTGTCATGAAGTTTTTTGAGTAGTAATTTGTTTTGAGTGATACCTGTGATTTATGGTATGTGCTGGAAATTTTAGTTCAGGCTCACATCTGTTGAGAATAAACTCTTAAAATGACCAGGTTGGTAAAATATATAAGCTACTTTTCATCTCCTTCAGCTGGGTGAAGTTGTAGTATCAATGGGAACATATTTTGAGTTACAATAAAAAATGGTCTCTTTAAAGAAAGTCTCAGTTTGTACAAACAGGAAATTTGCTGGATTTTATTTTTTAAATACTGATTGACAGAACAAGAAGGGCCTTCATCAAAGGGGAAGACCTGAAGATAAAAGAAAAATAAAAGGGTTGGGAAAAAAAGAAGTGAGGTTGAAGGCTGGATATTGGATCCAGGAGGAAAGAGAAGGATAGAGGGAAAATACAGAAGTGACGCAAATTGTGAGGGGAGGGAAATGCTACAGAAAAGGGCATGTGAAAAATGGAGAATAAGATTAAGAAAAAGAGCAGAGCAAGCAAGAGAAAAAGCATAAGAAGCAGTGCTGGAATTAGGCCAGTGCTGAGCTGTAGCAGTTCACAAAAGAGCCCTGATAACTCTTGTAATGACGGTCAGACTAATTGAAATTTGTTCCTCTCCACTTGCAATAGTTAAATTCCAGTCCTGAAGAGGGAAACACACAGAGAACCACAGAATTAGAAAGAGCTCTCCAGTGTGACTAGGAAAACATTCATTTAAATACCAAATATACAAGGAGAAGAATATAATTCTTCTACGCTATAAGTTTTTTCTTTGTTTCCAGCACACGGCAAATTATCACTGAATTATCACTGACACTGAACATAAAGGGAATTAATCAAGTTCCAGCTTTAAGCCGCAGGCCTGGGGAGACTTCTTAAATGTAAGTCATTTGGGTTTCAATATACATTATTAAAAAATTCTTTCTGCATTCAGAAAAAAAGGTTATGATTTCGAGAGAAATAAACTGAAATCACTGCATGTAACTGAATAGCTGAATGTACATTTTAAATACTCTTTTAAAGTTTAGTCTAGGCTGAACTGGAGGATCATGACTGATACTTCTTTAAGAAGTAACTTCTTACAGGGTCTCCTGTAATTAACGTTAATAATAATATCAAAGAGGAAGTTATTTATGATGCAAGATCTGCGGCTAACAATTTATATCAGAAGAAGTACTGATCCTTCTTGTCTATTTTAGCCATCATTAAATCATTGCAGGAAATAGATAAGACAAAAGATCCTTGACTTTTTTCCAAAGAGGAATATCCTTTTGTGTAAATTAAGTTAATAAATTTTTAAGAGCAGAATACAGTCTTAAATACTAGGCTAGAAGAAATTGTTTTTCCATTTTTCACAATGAATACATGGAATTATGGAAAAGTGATTACACAGAGTAAGAGACATGCCCAGTATTTTTCATTTAAGGTAGGAAGGACCTGTCCATACATCTAAAATTTATGGGACATAATTCTTGCTTTTTATAATTCTTGTGATCGTTCTGCTGAGGTAATGCTGATATAAAATACACTGAGGATCTGCCCAAGTGATGAGGGGCCTGATTCAGCCAAATATATAAACACATGCTTAAATTCACTCCCACTCATAGCATATGCTTACATGTTCTGTTGCTTCACTATCACACACGGTTTACATCAGCTATAGCATAGTCCAAAAACTATAATGTAAATAACTTCAGAATGTATTCAGGGCTGTAGGCTACGTAAATGAATGTGTTCCCATCAGCTTCTGGCCCTGCAAATGGAGTGCAACTTGCATCTAGACTGCCCTAGAGGGCTCCTCGGAGCTGTTGTGAGAAGCCTTTCTCAGCACTGAGAAGGGTTTTCTGTGGCTGGGTAAGAAGATGTTTTGATCTTGGATTCTTGTGGAATCTCTTTTTATATTTAGCAAAAGCTAGCTACTCTGTTAAAGCATTTAGATAATATAGTGATTGGCACCTTATAAATACTTAAGACAGATGGATAAAAGTATTCCAAATGCATCATTTGTGAATTCTTAATACAGAGATTTTGCATTGTCCAGGGACAAAAACAAATCATCTGTGGAAAGACAAAACTATTCTTCCTTTAGTATCACTCAGGGAGGACGTTTGTATAAGTTCAGTATCTAATAGCATCTTAAACTTGATTACTTTGCCATTTGTAGCAACAAGATATGTCACTTGTTGAACGCTTTTATATCTGCCTCTTTTTTTTTTTTTTTTTTTTTTTTTTTAAGTCTCAAACCCCCTCTTTTGGAATTTTTTTTTTTTTTTTTTTTTTTTTTTTTTTTTTTTTTTTTTTTTTTTTTTTTGCAAGCTCCAAAGCCCATCTATTGGAAATTGCCTTGCTGTATTTTTCGCACTGGCTAAAATTTAGTCTCCTTTAGGCTAGTCTAATAGGGACAAAGAACTGATGATCAGATTAAGTTCTCTGATGCAATTTATTTACAAACAATACTCCAATTTTGGAATTATTTTAAATTCCAAAGAAACCACAGAAATTGGGAAACAATTTTCTTGCTTCAAATAATCTGGGTTTTTTGACCAGTGCTGAACCAAAAATAATGCTGTATCACAGTTCTTTTGGGCATCCAATACCAACAAACACTGATTGGGCTTGACCTTGCTTTCATTTTCTGTTTTTTGCACTGAAATGCCTCCTTTCAACGACTCTTCCCAAAATCATGTGTAACAAAACTATTCTATCCAGATAATTTCAATTTAACCAGTGGGCAGCTTTCTATTTGCCCTTGCTTTGGAAGAGTGATTGAAGGTGTAATACCTTTGGTGAAAGAGGGTCTTCAAAGCTACTATCTTCGACAGTGTGTAACATCATACTAACGAAACAAACGAACTCTGAACATCTCATGGTCACTCCACAAAGTAATAATAATTTACTGAAAGCTAACAAACACAAACTCTGTCATCTCCCATTGTCATAAATGACCTAGTCAGTTCTTGGGTACAGAGCAGTAGTCTTACATGTCACTTACTTTAAACACATCCGAATTTTAGTTAGAATTCTTTCTGCTTGTCTTTCTCTTATTTAATTGGCTAAGTTATCCTTTACTACGCATCCTCGAATTGTCTCTTAAATTCCAGACTTTAATCAGACTTTAAAATTCCAGACTTTAAACTACAATCTGTGTTGCACAGATATTAGTAATGAAAAAGGATTAGGGGTTTCCCATAATGATGATATTTTATTACTTAAAATGACCATACTATAGTTTTCAAAGAAGTTGCTAAACAAATCATCACTAACATCTCTCAATTTCCCAAACTTATTTATGAGCTTCTGAAGTCTGTAGTCCATGTATTTTTTTAATGCAAGTTGTCCTAATACTAATGATGATGCAGAACTTTATAAGCGTTCAGTGTGTGGTGACAAATAATTTATTTTATAAATTAATTTCAAGTTAATGCTAAATTATTATGGAATTACATATTACATACACTTTACTACCAAAAGAGTTCATCGTGATTAATGTTATTACCGTGAACACCAAAGGAAATAATAATAATGATTTGCACTTATTATAGAGTGGTACCAATATAGAGAAAAGAAGGTTAGTCTAATTAAATTTCAGAAACCACTTTAGGGCTCTGCTGCATTGTGGAGGCTGGTTTTCAAGTTAATTAATTCTGCATGAAAGGTTGCTGAAGTGTTTTAATATTGTTCAAAGAGGCAACAGGAAGAAGTTCAGAATTATTATTATTTTGGTCCAGGATATCGTGACCAAGCAAGATGGGCTCCTTTCCATTATGAGTTCCTGCACGCCGTGTAAATTGTAGTAAATAAAAGACTAGAATCTTCAGTTTATTATTACTGAGGAATAGAGCTGAAGCTGGTTGAGGCTATTGCTGTGTTCTGAGAATACACAGCTGAATGGGGATCAAATATCAGACCTAGAAATCTAGTTAATTTTCTTGCAGTAGGCAGAGTTAGTGGTCGACACATTACAGACTTAACCCTGCTTTTGAATCACTTACTGTCCTCATGCCAAGTCTTCCACGCAAACAAATGCTAGATCAGATTTGATTGTTAAGTAATGTAAGTATTTCAGAGTCAGATTCACACCAATAACAATAGCTATGATGAAAAACAAATGCAAAAATTTGCTTTGCCTCTGCTTCTACCGAAATTCTTGGAACTGTTTTTACACTTCTAATAGACCTGTTTGGAAATCCTATTCAAGCTGGATTTTTCAAACCCCAATTCCCCTAAGCACATGCTTCATATCCTAAGCATGTGTTTAAATTCTCTTGATTTAGAGGTATGTACTTAAGGGCATTGCTGAATAAAGAAAGGCATGAGCATGTACTTAGATGCTTTACTGATCAAAGGAACAAACCTTTTCATTTAATCTACATTTAATGTGAGATAGATCACCTTTACCTGTTATCCAGTAGTCAAGAATTTACCAAATGTCTCTACTAAAGACACAGTTCTTGATTAAGCTATGTTGTTCTGACTATGGAAATAGGAACAGCTGCATAATACACCACATTTCTTTCTTTATTATTTTTTATGACATTGATTGTAAATTACAATTTCAAGTACTATGGTCTCACTGCAAATAAAAGAAGGGATCAAGACAGTAAAAATGAAAAGAGGGGGTTGGTTGTTAAAGTCAGTGTAACATCAGAATGATGCAATGTGGTTTATGTTCTTCATATTTTTCTTTCTGTATACAATACAGTATGTAATACATCTCCTCCTTACACTAACAATTTATATTCAGGATACTCTAATGAAGTACATCTTGAGTCTCCTTTTCATGGCTAATGAGGAGACAACAAGAATTTGACTAATACTAGTACAATTACTGGAGCAGTGAAGCGTGCATCTCTGATTAGACATGATAATTTGCAAGGCTGGGCTCTTCACATTAAGTTTGCAAACAGTTTAAAAATCACTTCCTCTATTTATCCAGCTAATCTCTGTTTAATGACTCCAGACTTGACAAAAGAAAGAGAAAATGTCTCTTAAAATCCTATACTTCATTTATGAAGCTTGCATATACAGCAGAGATGTAATTTAGGTAAAGCTTTTCTAGGAGACTTTTTGGTGAAGCAATGACTTTTTGCAGTGCAATGTTGCATTTATTCATCCTGTAATACTTAATTTCCTTTATGTAGAGGTTCTACAGTTACTTGGTTATCCATAGAGTGTAAAATTCTTGTCTGATTAGCTTTTTTTTTTTTTCCAGAAGAGGTTGGGAGAGTGATTTTGATGGTGGTGCTGGGTATTCACCAGTCATCAGCATTATGGGCAGGTAGGTTTTAATAAGAATCTGGCTTGTACCATACTAGATGTCTTAAATGTTCATTTTTCTCTGCGACCTCTTTTCACCATTTGGTCTTAAAGCGACTTCCTGAAACAACAGCAACTCAGGTCAGAATTCTTGATTTTAAGCAAATAGAATCAGCTCTTGCTGTCAGTAGGTGTTACTCATCCTGAAACAGGAGTGAGAAGATCTTGTTTAAAAATGACAGCCAGCTGTTTCAGATGGGCCTAAAAATGGATGTCTTCATGTGAAACTTTGGCCCAGAACACATCACTGATAGAAATAGTATGTCCTAGGTGTGACTGCAAAAAAAGGACTTGCATTAGAGGGTTTAGCTGAGTTCACCAAGTTTACAAATGTTGTTATGCTCCTGCCTGAACCAATTGCCAAATGTTGACTCCATACTGCACAGTGGCACCATATGATTGTAATTTCTTTGAGGATCCTCTAAAACTGAGTAAAAACAGATTCAAAATCAGGATGCTGTCCTAGGAAAGTAGAAAGGATCCAAGACTCTGAGTCGCATAGATCTTTTCTGGAGTTTTCCCCAAAATCTGTAAAAGCAGATGTAGAGAGTGAGGATCAAAGGCTCAGACTGTTGTTCTGCGTATATTTACTTGCTTATATAGCTTTCAGAGAATATGATTAACTGTGTCTAATGTATCTCGTCAAAGATTGGCTCTGGGATTTCCCTTACTATTTTACTTGGAGACACCTAATAGCTTTTTGTTTCCACTGAAAAACAGCAGCTGTTGCAAGGATTGTGTGGAACAGACAGAAAATGTGCATCAGCTTGTTTCTGTACCAATGCAAGTTATTTGTGTCAGGAAGGAGTGGGTCCCTAGAGAAATTTTGACAGGCTGCATGGAAAAGACATTTTAAAATATACAAGACGTCTGAATCTTCCTCCTTTTCCAGACACAAAGGAGACAAAAATAGAAAATTGTGGGGTTTAGCTCATGGAGATGTAAGGTTTCTAAAACTGATCTGTGAATTCCCAGTAGCAGAGCATCCTCCATGAAGAATGGGATAGAAGGGTGGAGGCAGTGCAAAATTACGTCACTTTTTGTTGTTACTAATGTGATGGAAGCTGGCCAAGGCAGCTTCAGAAATGGAAAAAGCAGAGAAGGGTTTTCTTCATTTCTACTCTGCAGTCTCCACTGCTGCTCCTAATAGGGCCAACTGCCTGATTTG
>NW_010406964.1:13253-14690 GCF_000710305.1 Buceros rhinoceros silvestris | reverse complement strand
TAGATTTAAGGACCAGAAGGTAGCTTTTGAATATCTATTATCTCTTCATATAATTCTTAATAATTTCTTTGAAAATTGGGCTTATTCTGTACAAAACTGTAAGAATTGAGGAAGCCATTTCTCTCTGGAGAAAAAGTAAGAAGGAAGTACAGTATAATCACTGCTACTAGTAAATATGACTTCCCTGCATGTTCCCTGATCCCTATGCTATGAGACCTATTCTTAAATTCCTTCATGTGCTCCATGTAACTGATATTATTTTGTAATAAGAAGTTTCCTACATCTAATTGCAAAAGCAGTACTGGAACAGAGAAGACTATTTTTCAATTGCTTGATACCCTGAGAAGCAGCTTATCCCCCCACAGGTGAAGATGAGGGCACTGCAATGATGTTTCATATCATTTGGATTGTGCTTGAGATTATTGGGAAGTTTTCTCACCACAGCCCAACGAGCAGTCCCAAGGTAATGCCCAGTACTGTCTGTAAGCCCCAAAGCTGCCCGTGAAGCTTTGAAGAGGAATGAGTTGCTTTTCCCTCTTCCCTGTGCTCTTGTGTCAGAATGCAGAGCATTGTAAGGGGGGAGCTACTCCCTCTCCAGATGCCCTGTGGAACTGGGAATGTATTGTGCTGGGATAAATAATTTAGAAGCCACTTAAGACATGAGATTTTTAGGAGAAGTTTACTTGAAAACAGATTAAAGTTAATGCAATTAAGTGATAAAAAGACAGAAGAAATAAAACATGTTATTTGCCTTAGATTTAGAGTCTCACCTTACTGATCATCAGTTTCAGCTTATGGGACTGGCTAATGAGCTACTGTAATTTTTCCTACGGCTTGTACCTTGGAAAATTCCTAGAGCTACCAAATTCCCAGTCTTTTTGAAGTAGATAACTAGTGGAGTCATGCTGAGTTAATTCTGCTTTTTCCAGTCAGAATGAAACAACATCTTCTTTTTTTATTTATGCATCTCTCTAACTGTATAAAAGGCAGGCCAGGAAACTTCATTTTTTTCTGCTGCTTAGTCATTTTTAACATGTAATCCCTGATGTAAACAGTAAAGTGCATTTTGCTTGGTAGTCAAACAGGGTCTGATTTGGATCCCTTTGAAATCAGTGGAAGTCTTTCTAGTAGACTTCATAGCTTCAGAGTAGATTTATCTCATTTTAAAAGGAACAAAACCAAAAAGGCAGGCCAGGAAACTTCATTTTTTTCTGCTGCTTAGTCATTTTTAACATGTAATCCCTGATGTAAACAGTAAAGTGCATTTTGCTTGGTAGTCAAACAGGGTCTGATTTGGATCCCTTTGAAATCAGTGGAAGTCTTTCTAGTAGACTTCATAGCTTCAGAGTAGATTTATCTCATTTTAAAAGGAACAAAACCACTTGATAGCTGGGGGGGGGGGAAAAGCTGAATTTTAGTGGAAATTATCTGTGGCGA
>NW_010406964.1:0-13157 GCF_000710305.1 Buceros rhinoceros silvestris | reverse complement strand
GGGGGGGGGGAAATGCTGAACTTTAGTGGAAATGCTATGTGGCCAGTAATCTATACCAAAGAAGGATTTTACTCAAAGACATCGGCAACACTTAGAAGTCGTGCTCTCACTTTCTCTCAAAGCTGAGTTATTCTCTAAAAATATCACAGTGGTTGTCATGCATATTAAAAAAAAAAAAGGCACATTGGTACTCTTCTGAATATACCCATAAGAAAACATTAAGTTTATTCTGTTGACAATTCCTTAAATTAAAAAGTGAATATGGTAAAATTTTACTCCCATTTTTCATTTTCACCATCAATATATTGGAGTGCTGTTTCAAGCATGTAAAGAGTGACTGTACCTTTACCTTTCATCTAACTTTCCTGATTTCTACGTAGTAGTGTCTTTGCTTGGTCTCTCTATCTTGTTGCAGTCTACAATAAGAAAAATCTGGAATCTAATCAGTTAGCCTAAATTCTCCTTTATAAATGACATCCAGGATCCCCAGTGCTGGGTTTGCTGGCAGTCTGCCAGATACCATGTTCCACTGCACAGATGTATCACCCTTCCCTGCTGAAATTACTCACATGCAAAATTTCACGTATCTCTGAGCATGTCCAGGAGGAAGAATTATTCTGTGCTTAAGGCATTAGCATGGAGATCTGGAAATCTGAGCTCAGAGGTGTCCCTGAACTTGCAGAGAAATCTGTATCAAAAATGGAAACAGTGTCAGAATTGCTTGCTTGTAAAATAGAAATTATATTTCCTCCTTTCTGTGTCTGCTTGTATCACAGACTCCGTAAGGAGTAGAGGGTGGTGTGGTAATCAAATAAATAATATTTGTTTTTTCCCAGGACATTTGTTCTTCCACCATGAGGAATGTTGAAATAAGATTCACTAATCAACTGGAAAACCACTGTGAATTCCAAATGTACCCAATCCCTCCAGTTATTTCCACCTCTCAGCATATCTGAATTATTTGAAACCTGATTTCCTAAGGAAAGAAAGCTTATATAAGCATATTTAACTATCTTCTCTTTTTGAACTGGACATGTTTGTGAATAGAGTTCTTAATCATATTAAATTCCCAATAAGTAATGAAAAAAGCTTTCCTAGAAAGAACTAATATCCTATTCGTTTATCCACTGGAGGGAGTGAAAAAATAAGTATCACTTAATTTTGTACTAAAATAAAACAAATCTACAAAGGATAGCACTTTATGAATGCTTAACTGCTTGTGAAAAAACATCTTTTCAAATTTTTTGCTGTTTCATTAGAGACATTAGAGAATCCCCTCAGCTAAAGCTTCTTTACTGTGTGGATTATGTTTTCAAATAAGAAGCAACAGATTTTTTTTCCAACACCTACTGGATGTTTAATTACAGTGAGCTTACACATATTCACTTAAAAGTTAACCAACTTGAAGATATGATTACAGTGGAAACCAGATGTAGTTCGCTCCCATAGTCATGGAACAACTTGTTCTCTGCAGATTCCTTGTCATTTCTTCCCCAACGAGCTGTCCTCTCTGATTACTGTGCTGGTACAGAGCCAGTCACCCTCAAGTGTGGAACAAACGGATTGAGTTATTTCTCAGATTACTATTTAGAAAAGAGCCTTATATTGCAGCATTCTTTTCCATTTAGTTGTTAGTCTGGAGCTTGAGCTGTTTGTTAGAAGAGTCTTCTCATGACATCTCTCGCAGTGCTTCTTCATTTTTGCCACCTTTGCCAGTAATGTGAGTAATTTCACTACAAATTAGACTCTGCCCCTAGGATATCTTGCAGTGGATTTTATCACGCTTGTTTGCTGCATCAGAGGGTCTTGTACCTCTGTAGGTATTTATAACCCTTGATTTAGTCACGTTTTCAGTTTTCTGAGTTCCATGCCTGGAACTGGGATTTCAAGCATCTTGGAATATCCACCTAGAAACTATGATTGAATGAAAATGAAATGAGCTGAAGCTTTAGCTCGTTTTCACAGAGATTTCTGGTGTAGTCCATAAAATAGGCAATACAATTGTTATAAGACAATGTTAATAATGCTTCTCTAGCTAATTATCAGGCTTGTTCTTTTTCATAAGTTCTTACATGTGGATGAGGCATAGGTAGAAAGAACATGAATTTCCCTGCACTACCACTGATCTCTTAGCCTAGGTGATTCTACCTAGGTGATTCATTACCTCAAAAGTAGATTTCGTGCCTGAGAGTTGTTTTTGAGCTGCAAAGCTCCCTGTCATAGCTGTTGGCGTTTGGATGTGTGCTGCTGTTGAAAATGTGTGAAATGTTTGGCATTGTCAGAATGGAAAGCCCAGCTACAACAAAATCACTGGTTTCATGAGGGACTGCGTGTGTGCAACAACACACCAATTACCCCTGGAAGGCTCAGTTAGGAACCTGCTGTCCCCTTGATGTGTGAGTTGTGTATTTTCCGTTAACCATGAAATAACAGTTCCTTGCCATAGAAATCTTAATGCACAGGTTGGGTTTTTTGGTCGTGAAAATAAAGCCAATTAATTCATTCATGAGGCAGGAATTCTAACTGAGATCACCAATGTTTAACAAGTGAGTTATTCATGAATAGACTTATACCTTTTCCCCAGCCCTTTCCTCTAAATATTTGGTTATAGAAGGGCTTGTTTTAGACCAATGGCAGCAGAAGAAAACATTATACTTAGATTTGATATTCCATGAGTCAGTGGGGGTTGGTAACACACAGCTATATTTATCTTGTCCTGTCATGTCAAATGTACCTTACCACACTCCATGGAATCATTTCTTATAGATGCTAGCAGCAGTTCTTGCCATCTCATACCTGATTTATTTTTAAGCCAGACTTGTTTATTTTAGACAAGTTGCTTCATATCCTGTTCAGAAATAAAATGTTTTCTTTGTGTATGGACTTTGACAGAAACGAAGAAAAAATCTCATCCATTTACCTCAGTTGTCCTTACCTCATATGAAGGAAAACATTCACAGCTGTCTCTAGTTTCATTCAATGCAATACTCTTTCTCAGAGGCAGACTAAGACCCAAAAACTTGCTGGCATGGCCACTTGCCTTCTGAGGTACCGTAATGTCCAGGGAGACTGGGAGAACAACTAGGATCTCTTTAAACTTCCATTATGCCCAGTGCCCCTTTCTACAAAGACATAGTTTGCTATCTAGGCTAACAGAAAATGTATGAAGATTTTTATTAGCACTGAAATGAATAGTTTTCAAAACAGCCCAGGGAGCTATGCACATAGATTTTACTGAAAATCAACAAGATTTGGCCCAGTAGAAAATTCTCTCCTTGGACAATTACTGCAGACACATATTAGCAATTACTCTAAAAGAAATCTCCAATATTGAATGAGTTGGTTTGGGTTTTTTTCCTCCTTTTTTGCCATTGGTCTTCATATAGAAAACACTGGCCAGTGCTATACTTATTGAGGCATGCATTCAATATGAAGTTGACTTGAATTGACATTAATTGCTGCTCTAATAACAATTTCTAAGTGGCAGCATGAAATGGATGTTCTACAGTCCGCACAAAATGAAGATAAAACAAATATAAACTTAGATCAGATAATTAAAACATCTTTGTAAAGCACTTGTAACAAAACCCACGAAACTATTGTGTTGTTCTTTATAGCAAGAAAGTTAAGCTTTGTAACTTAATGAGGTTCCTCTTTCACTCTTTGAGGGGATCTAAACTTGAAACAGTTTGGTTTTTTTTTTTTTTTTTTTTTTTTTTTTTTTTTTTTTTTTTTTTTTTTTTTTTTTTAGGGTCAGGAAAATATAAATGGCAATGGATTTGAAGCATTTTAACCTCAAACCAATTCATTCTAACTTCATAAACCAGAAAAGAGAAAAAGACACAGATCTTTCCTGTGATATATAAACAAAAATGTTTAGACGCTTCTCTCAGAGATGCTAAACAGTACAACAACGAATGGTAACAGTGCCAGTGAGGAATAAGATCTTGACGAGCAGAAAAGAGGATAATGTATTTTCAAGACGATATCCAGATTCTTTCTCTTTTTGGGAAGAGAATTCTCAAGTGTTACCACTGAATCAGATACTTTAACTTAATATCAATCACTGTGTGAATAGAAAAAAACGCCTGGCATGCACAAGAGAGAAAATTCAGTTCTGTGTAACCCACAGCAGAGAAAATGGAGATCTCGGTGTCAGTTCCATAATCCATGCCTAACACTACAGTAGCAGCTGTGGTAGTCACTACAAACTCAGGCCAAGTATATAAAAAACACAGCAAAAACAGGTGTGGGTAAAGGAAAATAGCATTTTTCAAGTAAAATATTGTGGGTTGAAGACAATAGTAGCTACATCCTAAGAAGGTCACAATTAGACTTTAAACATTCATTCAATTTTGTTAAATTGAAATATGTAATGGTTACCCTGACGGTAAAAATTTTATTCTTTCCTGTGTATCTAGGGTTTTATCCCATTACAGGATGACCTGGCTTATATAATTGGCAAAAGGGTATTCCATTAAAAGTAAAAGCTTTTTTATTTCATTTTGTCTATATGGTTCAATTTTTAATGTCCATCCTCTTAGTGACCACGCGTTTACCAGATTCACTAACTTTCTCTAGATGACTGTATATCAGGGCTCCACTGCTCTGAAGCTGATCTACTGTTTTTTCTATTTATTCACTTAAAGAAATAAACAGGCCTTTCTTGTAAAGACTGGCCATCTTCTAAGACAGTCCATATATTAGAATAATCCACAGCTTTCAGGTGCCAGGACAAATGTTGCATACTGGATATAATAAACAGTTCTCAAACTGAAGCACATCAGAAGTTTTCATATTCAAGGTCTTCTCTGACTTTTCTTTTTTGTAATTAGGTAAAACTGATGAATGTATGATAGCCTATATGACAAAGCTGAATTTTAATCTTTTTTTCTGTAGAAAACTGAGTGCACTATGAAATTCTTTGTCAGATTATTAACTTGCACCACAAGTTGATAGTTTGGCTAGTTTGAAAGTTGAAGAAAGTCAGAGCTGGAACTATTATATCCCTCAGCTCTTTATCAGATACAGATCATATATCAGATCAGTGATAACTAGGAAGAACTAATGACTAGTCAAAATTATCAATTCAAAACCAGGAGTGTTTAGTTTTGTCAGAATTGCTACCAGTTAAATTTATCTAAGCAATAGAAAGACAATGGATCAGATTCTCTGGGTCCTTTATACTAAAAAAAACCTCTTGGACCTCTTCATTGCTATGCTCATTCACATGACAGAGATTGAATTCTCCAGATGTGTTAATTACAATCATAGCATGTCTTTTTTACAAAAAAAAAAAAAAAAAAAAAAATAGATTGAATCTTATCTGAGATATCCTTTGCTATAAATAAATCCTCAGCTATGTACTCTTAGGAGGCAGACAGTAGTTTGACGTTTTTCAATCAGTGGTGTCAATGCAGCTTGTAAACTACTCTGAACTATGCCATAGGTGAGGAACGCAGTCAGCCTCAGTGCTGGGATAGTTCATGTAAAATAAATTTAAATAAATTGAAATAAATTGAGAGGAATAGGTGTGTTTTACCTTTGCGTCCTTTTAACTTTAAAAATAATTAAAACCATTGGTTTTAAAAATAAACTAATAATCTTAAGACAGACATTTTGAGTGACAAGTGGCACCATATAGTATCTGACAGTATCACTGAAAGCAGTACAAACTTTGCAGTGTACTTCAGAAAATGTCGGCTTTGTAATGTCACAGTGCCCTAGTCACTTCAGTAGACCAGTGCTGCTTCAAAGCCTTCTAGAATATTTCATCCACATTTGCAGCTTGCTTTAGTTTGAGAATAATTACAGAGTGTATGTCTGTGAAACATATTAACACTACAATAGCTTCATTAAAGTTTTTTATACCCTGTAGATGTTTTATACTTCAATTTATTCTAGGAATGGAACCGCATAATGAGACAGAACTTAAGGTTTCACCCATTGTAAAAATCATAATGGTTTTTGGTGTGAACTGATAATAAGGAGCAATCACCAGAGATTGAATTTTGATAAACTGAACAAATTTTGACACTTCCAAATAATTATTTACAATACAGCCCACATGTTTTGCACAGGACCAAATTTTTTCTCAGAAGAAATAATTAAACATTCCACATGAAAATTTTTTCTTCTAAGTATTTTCTAATTACTGAAAACTTCCCTTCTGACTCCATTTTCTCATCTGTTCCTGGTAAAGCATTTCATTCATGTATAAACCTTACTGTGCCCGACACTTATTACTTTGTAACTAATACACAAGTGTACTGTCATACACTTGTATGTGTAAAGTGGAAATAGTGGCATATTTATTAACTGGGTTTCAGAGATCTGTTAGAACACAGTTTGGTAGAAAGAGGCATTTATATTCATAGATTAGTTTGATGGTCTGCTTCTGTGGAAGGTTCAACCTGCTATCTGATTCAGTCTTAATTAAATCTTGGGATCACTAGATGTCCCATGTCTTCATTTCATGACCTGATGTAAATTTAATGTAAATGCAGTACAGTTGTATTTTATAAATAAATACAAAATACAAAACAATTTTACTAAAACTGATGAAATAGATCTTAAATTAGATGCATGTGGTTTTTGCTTGTGATCCATCAGCTGACAACAATCATAGATAAAGCTATAGCTTATTTATACCTGGTTCGTGGAGGAAAGTAAGAAGTAAAGCTAGACAAGTTTCAGTTTTCTTGTATATACAAATGCTAAAAGACAGTTTGTGGAAACCAAAGTACTTCTCACATTCACAAAGGTACCCAGTTAATTGCAAGTCAGATGAAACCTTTCCAAAGCCGGGGCCACAGAAGCCAGGATTGTCCCATCCAGGTTACCCCAGAACAAGCAATCTTGAAAGGACTTGATACCTACCTTTTGGAAAACTGGCAATCCTAAGATTTTACCCAGAAGTGAAGTCTTTGGAGTTGTGATGGATTAAGATGGTGCTGGCGGGGGGTGAGTTTTTGTTCTCCTCCTTCTCCTTCCCCCCGAAGTGCAGGAAAGAGTTCTTGCGACATTTGGGAAGAGAAGCGCCAACCTTCTTCACTCCCTGATTGGGAGTCGAGACTTTCCTGTTTGCCTTGAGGGGATGGAAAACGGGTACATGGAGAGACCCCATCCCCACATCGAGAGATCGCCACTGCCACGGGACGAGACGGAATCGCTGCCTGCAAAGCCAGTGACGAGTTCTGCTGGAATCCGACGATCACTGTTTGTCTGACAGAGGGACTGATGAACTCCCATGGAGAAGATATGATCCAGTCTTCTACCAATGGTGAGAGAGAAGACTCTTTGTGAAAGTTTGCTGGGACAATTAGTTCCTGGACTGGACGCTGGAGGCTAAAAAACTTCTCCTGCGATTCTCCTTCCCACTCACACCCCCCTGCTGGGGCAGCTGGATGGCGCATCCTTTATTTAAGCGGGGATGTTAATTCGGTGGGGAGAAGGAATGTATGTGTATGTATATATGTATTTATGTATTTATTAATACCTCTCTCTCTCTCTCCTTTCCGACTGGTCCTGTCCAACTTTAAATGATTGCTTTATGGGTTTAACTGCGTTCACTATTAAAATGCTTCTGTTTACACCCCCTTTAAGTTAAACCCTGTATATCACATTGTTTGTTTTTCCTTTGCCTAAACAAAAGCCAAGACAAGCCCTAACGAGCTACTGAGCTACTAAGCTCTCTTTTGTGTAGGTTTTGGTGGGCTTACATTCCCTTCAAACTGTGTAGTCGTGAAACCTTTTTGGTTATAACAGCCTCATAGTTTTAACCCGCAACAGGAGTCTAGGCAGGTTGATCTGAAGTTGGGCATAGGCCTACAACATTTGTCTCTGAGGTTGTCTTGGCAGAAACACCAAGCTCTCTCCTGAGCGGGAAGCCCCCACAGCAGCCCCAGCAGGTTCAACCCTGTGGCACAACATCTAGTGACCTGGCTCCACCACTGTGCAGCTTCCCACTGCAAAGCATGAGAGAATTTCATGCTTTGAAAACACGGAAATAGTTGTCCAGCACCTGTGACTTCAGGGCTGACCTTCTGGAATATCTGTTTAGAATCCATCAATTATGAGAATCGCAAAACTTAGAGAAAATGAGCCAGTCACTACAGCTACAGAGTCCTGAGAACTTATTTTCTATGGAAACAAAGTGTTTTTGAAAACATCTTGCTGTCAACTCAAGTTTGGCCAAACCCAAACTCTAGAACAGACATATTTCCTGGGATTTGGAAACTACTTTTTGACTAGTTCCCCTTACAGTTACAACCATTATTTTTATCTCTCTCTAATTTTGCTGTACTTCTTCATTTTTCCAGCTCAGTATGGGGTTTGTTCTTTTTTTTTCCAGAACTGAATTGTCTTTAGAATGGATCCCTTTTGATCAAGTATAGAGAGAAATAGTTCTAGGAGATCCAAATCAGTAAGAGGGAAAAATACCTTTAAAAGCTTCTTAATACGTAGAGAATAAAACCCACGTCCTTATGAGGAACAAGGTTTTGTTTTTTTCTTTCTTCTTGAGTGGGGGCTCAGAATATGGGGGGAAAGCCATTCACCTACCGCTATAGACTTGGCTTCCATATGTGGCCTCTCCATTTCTAATGTTTCTGTGTTAGAAGATCTATAACTTTAACATACACAGTTGGGGTATGTATAAATTCTGTGATACACAGAAAAATTCACTCCTTGAACAGGACAGGCTTAGTCCAATGCCTGTTGATGGAATATTTCCCATTGCTTTTAATAAGCTTTAGAGCAGTCCTTAGGTAAGCATGACCACTGGGATTGATATTTTTTAAGTACTTACCAGCTCAGTTATGAAGAAAAAAGGGTGCTATGACTTGATACATAGAATGCTTTCCAATCTGTAGAGTTATTGACCAGGTTCTGAAATCACTCTAACAAGTTTGCCTGAGCAAAGCTGTAAGCATTGAGAAAGCAGTAAAATCAAAACTTAGACACAAAGAAGCTGCTTTGGAGTTACTAATGCATTTTCCCTGTTAAAATGATGTGGCTTCCAGCATTTTGTTTCTTGCATAAGCACTACCAAATGGAGAGATGGAGGGATGCCCCACGTACCTTCAGAGAAACTGTGCACATTTGGAAGTAATTGAAATAGAGAGAAGGCAACATTCCTATTGGCGTTTTCTGATACGGTCTGGTTCATATTAGGATGGAATTTCTGAGATTGGGAATGTATTATTCTAACAAATAGCGGTTGCTATAGGAAATACATGATCATCTGTATTATTCTACGTGTACAGAAAAGGCATCCATACTGACAATTTCCTGGGATTTGAATGTGTTGGGGAAAGTTAATGGGTTCTAGGAGTGTTATACTTGTAATTTTATATCTTGCTTTTGTTGTCTTTACTCTTGTGATTCTAATATTATTGTAGTCCTCAGGAATCTGTGTGGGCTGTAATCTGTCACCAGTATACTACTTTGTGTTTTCCATCTTCAGCTCCATCTAGGACAAGATGATGATTTGGAACAGACAGAAAAGATTAACCAAGGGCAAACTGTGCCTGACCAATCTTGTGGCCTACCTACTAGAGTGAAATAACCAGTTCTACAGACTAGGAGGGATGTGGGTGTCTTTTATCCTGACTCTAACAAAGATATAAGAGGAAAAAAATCTACAAAGAAGTCAAATTAACGTTACTGGATATTTAAAGTCTACAGTTTGTTCAGAAAACTATATGGAAAATCTGTAATGTAGATCTGCAGTCCCTATTAATGTCTGCGGTACCTATTAGTAGTCTAGTTTTCCTCAGCCTTTACATGAATGTCAGATGGGAGAAGAGGCTGACTGGGGGAAGGTAATATCGTGCAGCTTTCAGTTCTGTCCCTGCCATGAAGCTTCCCCATAACTGTACATGTGGTAGTTGCCACCTTCTGCTACATCAGGCAATGATTACCATCCTCTTTCCCAAAGACCAGAGGATTTGAGGGATTTGCATCCAGCATCAGGTACATTCAAGCCCCACTTCAAGTTCCCTATCTCAACAGCTCATGCTGCATGCCAGGTTAATTCATGAAGTGCTGTAATATATTCGATAATATTGTCTCTTGAACGAATCTCTTACTGATGGAGCATATAGTGACTGCATACACTGAAATGCTCTGTATTTTCCTAGCTCTGTTATGTAGATGACAGAAGAAAAAGCCAGACATAGAAATATAATGAAACAGGATAGCCTAGACCGATACACTACAGAAAAACTGAAAATATGTTAGTACAGATAGAGCCTGAGAAGAGTATAGAGCATTTAAATTTTGATCATGTTTTCAAACATGCCGTTCTCAAAGTAGCAAGCATATTTGTGAGGTTCAGATTAGATTCACTGTCACAGACATTGTTTCATGGACACGTTCCATCCCATCCCTACCACTTTGCAAAATCAGTTTATTCTAAGAAGACTTGAAATGGAGCTCAAAGAGTGTCTGAGGCCAGTTTTTCCATGCTCCATTCACCCAAAGGCAACTGAAACTGTGACAAAAAGATATAGGGTGTGTGAAGTGGAAGTTGTGATGCTGAGCTTCCACTAACATCTGGTCATTAATTTCACCTTTGGGGACTTCCAAAATGTTGGCAAACACAGCTCCAGCTGGGCTGGGGACTGTTGCTTCTCCATGAGCAGGTAAATAGGCCAGATGGTCTCTAATTTTACTACTGTTTCTAGTATGGATGAAGACTCTTGTTCCCTACAGAGCAATACGCCTTCCAAACACCAAACAATTTTATTCACCTTTTCACCACATAGAAATAATGCAATTATTAGAAGAGCAGTAAAATGATTAGAGGAGTGGCTTAAAGAAAAGTCTGAGTGTAAGAAACAAAGCTAACAATGATTACCTCACTTTCCTCTTTCCATTTCAGAATGGCAGACTAGAAATCCTTTTTAACAGCTGCACTTCCATTTGTATTTGCTATAAAAAAACCTGTTTCACTTGCAGGAAGAAACTCAGAGATAATGTTTGGTCTTTGCCATTTCTGTTCCTGTCAGCAAACAACAACAACAACAAAAACCCAAACAAAACCAACCACACAACCAAATGAGAAAACCCTCAAAATCCCATCAAGCAGTCTCTAGAGCTCTAGTGCTAAGAAGTGCATCAGGAAGCTGGGAGAATCCGAATTTATATGCTTTATCCTCAGTTCTTCTTGGAGTGAATTTTTGCCAAAGCTGCATGCAGCATAGAAACTTGTCACAGGATGGGAGGCTGAAATATGGAGAATCTGGAGCTGGAATCTAAGGCAATATTCAGGCAGTGATTTTGCAATTATTGCATAATATGGAGAGTGCTTGCTTAAATAATACTATTAACATTAGAGTGTCACAGTTAAGCAATTGAACACTGCACTGTTCAAAATCATCTGTATTTGCAGTGGAAAAATCAACAAAATTACCATTAAAAAACCAGCCGTCTCATGAATATAATCTTTCTCAATGGGGGATAAGCATGTGCGAACATCTGAGGAATGAATGACAGAACCATTTTTGTTGGAAGAGACCTTTAAGATCATCAAGTCCAACCATTAACCCAGCACTGCCAGGTCACCACTAAACCTAAGCAACACATCTACATGTTTTATAAATCCCTCCAGGAATGGTGGTTCTACCACTTTCTTGGGCAGCTGCCATGGTTTAAACCAGCTGGCAAGTAAGTACCACACAGCTGCTCTGTCACTCCAGTAGGAGAAAATACAACAAAAGGCTTAAGGTTTAAGACAAAGGACAGGGAGGGTTCACTTACCACTTATGGTCATGAGCAAAAGACTCTTCTTGGGGAAACAAAACCAATATGATTTAAATAACAAAATCACCACCAAATCACCAGTCCAACCAGAGTAGGACAATGAGAGAAACAACAGGATCTTGAGCAAATCTTTCCCTCCATCCGTCTTCCCAGACTCAGCTTTGCTTCGTCCTCCCCCCACCTCAGCATAGGATGGGCAGAGGATGGGGAGTTGTGGTCAGTCCTGGTTTGTTCTGTGTTCCTTCTGCCAAGGGAAACATTCATCACAGTTCTACCTTGTGGCCATGTGGCATCCCTCCCACAGGAGACAGTCCTGGATGAACTCCTCCAGCTAGCGTGGGTGTCCTCCACCACCAGCGGATGTCCCAGCAGCAAACCGCCTCAGCACAAGTCTCCCCCAAAGTCACAGCCTTTTTCAGGAGCAGCTCCCTACTCCATCATGGGCTTCTCCATAGGCTGCAAACTGACCTTTTCTCCACTGGTGATCCCTGAGGATTGCAAAGACTCAGCCTGAGATCTCACCACAGGCAGAAGCGAAATGACTGCTCTGGTGTCTCCCTGACTCCTTCCTCTCTAACCTGGGTGATCACGTATTTGTCTCTTCCTCAGTCCCACCCTTTCCAAAACAAAGGTGAGATCCCAAAACAAAAGCTCCTGCCAAACAGGTTTCCCCACTTAAATATGTTTCTTTGCAGAGGCGCTGCTTGGCTCAGCCAGAAGTGAGGACTAATTGGAGCTATGGGAGCTTTTCATTAACCTTCTTACAGGGGCAATGCCAGTAGCCCTGTCCCCCACTACCAAAACAGTGACGAACACAAGCCTGCATGGGGTGAGGAGCCCGGTCTGCCAAGGGGGCTGCTCCTCCACCTGCTGAATGTGAAAGCCAAGACCTTCATCTGTGAATGGTAGGCAGTGGCAGCACACACAAGCAAACTGTATTGTCCATGCCATGTCTGGAAAAGCCACATCATTTCCCTGAGCTTTTTCTGTGCTCGCAGTGGGAGGCCACACACTCTGAGCCCGAGTTTATGTCAAGAGCAGCCCTGGGCTGGGCTTGGGCTGCCTGTGGGGTGAGAGTTGCATTCCCTCGGCAAAATTCACATGCCACTTCCTGCAACTTTGCCAGCCACAAAGCACCTGTGCATTTCTAAGGACCTCTGCCTGAACATACAGTGGCAGCAGCAAGACTGGTGTCGACAATGTTATGGAAAACATGTCATTCATTGAACATCTGATATACGAAGTTTAAGCTACATGTCAAAGCAGAAACAAACCTCTGTTAGGCTGCCTTTTCTTTTTTTTTTTCCCAGAAGGTTCATCATCATCATCATCATGGCTTGGCTTCGCAGACAAAGATTCAGGCAGGGCTTTCCCCACGCTTACTGCAAGTG